>NW_006408847.1:2234186-2242016 GCF_000296735.1 Chrysochloris asiatica
TCGTGAACATTTCTTCATATGTTTGTTGGCTGTCCAGATCTCTTCCTTGGTGAAGTGTCTGTTCATGTCCTGTGCCCACCTTTTAATTGTATAGGGTTTCCAGGGAGTAGCTGGTAAGCTTGAACCACTGGCCTTGCAGTTAAAATGGCTTTGCAGTCTGGCGTATTAATCCACAGCACCACACCAGGACTCTGTGTGTGTGTGTGTGTGTGTGTGTGTGTGTGTGAGCATTCAGGAGACACAGGTTTTATTCTTAGCTCTGTCTCTTGCTGCCTTGGTGATCTGCCTAGATTCAATATCCTCATCTATAAAATTGGAATGATAATATTTACCCTGCTAATGCCTGTGGTTGTTATAGGGAACACATGAGAGAATGTATATGGACGTGCTTTAAGTATCTGAGTGCTTCTTTTTCCCATGATGTAATGTGGACTTAATTTACTCAGTCAGCCATTACTAACCCACTCAGACACTCACTTATTCAGTAAACATTTGTTGCATATTCTGTTTAGATTCTGTGCTTGGCTAAATTTTTTTCTCATTACATTATCCCATTCAAAATACCTAGGTTTGGATCCTTCTTAAAATGTGGGGGGAAAATCCCACATGTCTAGCTCATAGCTGTACACAAACCATTTGCTTGACTCTGGTATAGAAAATTGGTATTTCTTTGTAGTTGTGGTGCTGTGGGTTAATGCGCTGCACTGCAAAGTCACTTTGAACTGCAAGGTTGGTGGTTCAAGCTCACCAGCTGCTCCTTGGAAGCACTATACACGGTCATTATGAGTTGGCACCAACTTGACAGCATTTAACAACAACAATGTAGGGGTGTGGTAGGCAAGGTCAGCAGTTCAAAGCCACCAGCTGCTCTGAGGGACAAAGATGAGTCTTGCTGCTCCCATAAAGATTTACAGCCTTGGAAGCCACCCTATGCAGGTTTGCTGTGAGTTGGAACTCACTCGGAGGCACACTGTAGCAGCAGCATGTGGGGTTAAACCCTGACATTCAGCCATATTTTGTTTATGCCATGGCACAGTTGATATGTGGAGACCAGATTCCATGAGTCCTTTTTGAACTCTCTGACAAATGTTTTAGATCACGATTGCAATAATATTCTTTCAAAATGGCATACTTACTTTGTAAAAAGAACTTTGAATGTAAATATTATGAGAGTTATGTATTTTAAAAACGAAAATCTTCTGAAAAGACACACACACACACACACACACACACACACATATATATATATATATAGAGAGAGAGAGAGAGAGAGAGTGAGTCGTGGTATGTTGGGTTCATGGTTAATGTGCTGGACTGCAAAGTCAGTTTGAACCACAAGGTCAGCAGTTCAAGCTCACCAGCTTCTCCTTGGAAACCCTATTCAGGGTTGCTATGGGTCGTAACTGATTCAACGACACTTAACATATATATAGATATATATGTTGTTATTGTCAAGTGCCATCAAGTCAATTCCGACCCATAGCAACCCTGTATAGGGTTTCCAAGGAGCAGCTGGTGAGCTTGAACCGCCGATCTTGCAGTTCAAACGGCTTTGCAGTCTGGCACATTAACCCACAGCGCCACACCAGGACTCTCTCTATGTGTGTGTGTGTGTGTGTGTGTGTGTGTGTGTGTGTGTGTGTATATATGTGTGTGTGTGTGTGTGTGTGTGTGTGTGTATATACATATATGTTGTTGTTGTTAAGTACCGTGGAGTCGGTTCTGACTCATAGTGACCCTGCACAGGGTTTCCAAGGCTATAAATCTTTATGGCAGCAGAAAGCCTCATCTTTCTCCCACAGAACAGCTGGTAGTTTTGAACTGCCAACCTTGAGCTTAGCAGCCCAATTCATAACCACTATGCTCTGGTAGCGTAGTGGTTACGAATCGGGCTGTGAACCTTAAGGTCAGTGGTTCGAAACTACCAGCTGCTCCGCGGGAGAAAGATGAGGCTTTCTACTCCCGTAAGGATTTACACCCTCGGAAACCCTGTACAGGGTCGCTATGGGTCGGAACCGACTCGAGGGCACTTAACAACAACAAATGCTACCAGAGGGCCATATATATATGTGTGTGTGTGTGTTGTATATGTTGTTGTTGTTGTTAAAGTGCCTTTGAGTTGATTCTAACCCATAGTGACCCTGTATAGGGTTTCCAAGGAGCAGCTTGGTGAGCTTGAACCACCGGCCTTACAGTTTAAACTGCTTTGCAGTCTGGCGCATTAACCCATAGCACCACACCAGGACTCCATGTGTTTTATATATATAAAGGAGCTCTGGTAGCATAGTGGTTACGAATCAGGCTGCGAACCTCAAGGTCAGCAGTTCAAAACTACCAGCAGTTCCACGGGAGAAAGATGAGGCTTTCTGCTCTCATAAAGATTTATAGTCTCAGAAACCCTGTACAGGGTTGCTATGGGTCGGGACCGACTCAACGCCACTTACCAACAATACAACAACAGACAGGAAATATATAGTTTTTAAACTTTTTATTGCAAATTGAGTGATTTGTAGAGCAGATCATGAATTTTACATCCAACAGATCATACACTTGGTACATCTCAATGATTGCAATCCCCTCAATATAACACCAATTACCCCACTTCCTCCTTGTGATTCTTGTTTCCATTCTGCCCTCTTTCCCAACCCTTCCCAATTTTGTCCTTAGTTAAATGCTGCTCTTTTGATGTCAACTTGTTGACCATACCTCAGTAGTGTTGTTCCCACTATATATGCATCATTGGCTTGGCTGAAAACTTGAGTCATAAGGGTGAGATCAGTTCCTGACCTGAAGGGTGGCCAAGGGCCACAGTCACAAGGTTCTACCAGTTTCTTTCTGGTCTTTTTTAAACAGGAAATACTTCATGAATACTATATATGGAGTTCCTGGTGTGTGCTGTAAGATAAGCACTGAGCTGCTAACTGCAAGGTTGGCGATTCAAACCCACCAGGCACTCCTTGAAAACCTGTATAGGGTCACTGTGAGTTGGAATCGACTTAACAACACTTAACAACAACTATATATATACAGCACCACACACTGCTAACCACAAGGTTGGCAGTTGAAACCCTTACCTGCTCCTTGGAAACCCTATACAGGGTCACTGTGAGTTGAAACCAATTCGACAACCCTTAACAACAACATATATGTTTTCTGGAGTCCTGATGTGGCGCTGTAGGTGACTAGACTGCAACTGTAAGGTTGGCAGTTCAAACCCACCTGCTGCTTCTTGGAAATTCTATACAGAGTCACTATGAGTCAGAACCAGCTTGACGACACTTAACAACAACAACATATTTTTTTTTATTGCTTTTGTATTTGTTATGAAACAACATGTTTTCATCATCTATTTAGAATACATTGCAGGAGGCTCTTCTATAAACTAGAATATACTAAAAATCTTAAAGAGTAAACCAGGCTTATATATTTTTTTTCCTAAAATTTTCACTTATTTTGCGTCCAAGTCATTTTATAAACATTGTTGTTGTTAAAGTGCCGTCAATTTGGTTCCGACTCATAGCGACCCTGTAGAGGGTTTCCAAGGAGCTCCTGGTGAGCTTGAACCGCTGACTTCTTAGTTCAAACTGACCTTGCAATTGAGCATTTATCTTATAATGCTCCAGCAGAAATCTATAAACACCTTCTTGTTGTTAGGTGCCATAGAATCGGTACTGACTCAGCCACCCTGTGCACAATGGAACAAAACACTACCCGGTCCTTAGCCAACTTCACAATTGTTGCTATGCCTGAGCCCATCGCTGCCCCCACTGTGCCAACCCATCTCATTAGGGGTCTTCCTCTTTTTCTCCTACTCTCCACTTTACCAGATATGATATCCTTCTCCAATGACTGGTTCCTCCTGATAATATGTCACAAATATGAGAGACAATGTCTGGCCATCCTAACCTCAAGGAGCATTCTGGCTGTGCTTCTTCCAACACAGACTTGTTTGTTCTTTTGGCACTCCATGGTACTTTTAATAATCTCCAACACCATAACTCAAATGCATCAATTTTATTCACTGTTCAACTTTCACATGCATACAAGGTTATTGAAAATACCACGGATTGGTTCAGGCACAACTTAGTCCTCAAACTGGCACCTTTGCTCAACACTTTAAAGAGGTTTTGTGGGGTAGCATTTAGCCATTTCAGCATAAAAATAGTATGGTTGTCAGGATCAAGATGTTTCTAGTTTCACCAAAAGGAGAAATGCTGCTGCTGTCTGCCTTTGAGTCCATTTTAACTCAGTGACCTTGTATACGGTTTCTGAGGCTGTAAATCTTTCGAGAGCTGAAAAGCTCATCTTTCTCCCACAGATAAGCTGGTAGATTCAAACTGCTGTCCTTGTGGTTAGCAGCCCAATGTTTAGCACCCACTATGTTACCAGGAAAATATTGAAAGTGCCGTGGGCTGCCAAAAGAAACAAAAGATCTGTTTTGGAAGAAGTGCAGCCAGAGTGCTCCTTAGAGGCCAAGATAGCCAAACTTTGTCTCTCATACTTTGGACATATTGTCAGGAAGGAGCAGTCCCTGGAGAAGGATATCATGTTTGGTAAGGTGGAGGGTCAGAGAAAAAGAGGAAGACCCCACAAGATGGATTGGCTAAGTGGCAGCATCGATGGACTCAAGCATGGCAACAGTAGTGAGGTTGGCCCAGGATCGGGCATTGTTTCGTTCTGCTGTGCATAAGGTCACTATGGGTCGGTACCGACTCGATGGCACCTGACTACAGCAATGTTACTAGGGCTCCTTAAGAGTGGTTGTTGTTGTTTTTGCTGTTGAGTCATTTCTGCATCATAAAGTCCCTGTATAGTGTTTCCAGGGAGCAGCTGGTGAGCTTGAACCACCAATCTTGTGGTCTAGTGCTTATCCTACAGCACCACAGTTGTTTGTTAAATGCTGTCAAGTTGCTTTCAACTCATAGTGACCCTGCATAGGGTTTCCAGAGAGCGTTTGGTGGGTTTGAACTACCAACCTTGTGGTTCAAAAGGACCTTGTAGTCCAGTAATCACCATCAAAATCATTTGCTCTTTAAGAAAATGTCTCTGGTGTCTCTTCATTTTTGGGAATAACACTATGATCTTCCTGTGCTTTGAAATAGAGGCTTTTTTGTTGTTGTTGCTTTGGTTTGTTTTTAAAAGTGATGTTCAGTAATCCCTGAGAAACCAAAAGATGCTCTTGGGAATCAGTGTGTGTAGCCAATAATACTAACCGAGGTACTTGGAAACTTAGCCATGTGGCTTAAGGAAAATGATTTTAAAACAAATATTGTAAAATCAAAATGGCAATGCTTGTTCTATCTAGCTCTTTGAAAATAAAAATACATTCGCAATCCTTGGCTGGCAGATGTTTCCACATCCCATATAAATGTTTTCATTTATATGTGGGGCTGCAGAGGCAGGCTGTAGCTAACTTGAGACCCAGAATAAGAGCTGAGCCCACACATCCCCCTGGAGCTTAGTAGAGGTTTGATGTAGTTTATGTTTCATTGCTCTCATGGCGAAGGATGGGCAGGTGCTGGGTATCCCACATTTATTTCCTCTTGGCATAGAATCTCTCTTCCTCTTCTGAATAGCTTTGACTAAATGCCTTCCCAAGTTTTCAAATTATACCCCGCAATGCAATTTTCCCCATAAATAATTTGTGAATGATTTTATTGAGTTTAATTCTATTACCAATGTCACTTCCTAAACTCAAAACTCTGTTTCCAGAGTCTAACTACTCACAAGCAGTGTGGAAGCATAAGTTTGGGAACAGCAACCACCAGTGTATGTACCCTTGTCACTTCCACCTAAGGTGCTGCATTAATGTTTAACATTAAAAGGTCAAATTGCTCTTTTGCATATGAATGAAAACTAAAACTGGCGCATGATTTTTTTTTTTTTTCTCTCTTTCTAACAAGATGAATTGGCACAGTGGCAGCAGCAATGGGTTCAAGCTTAGTAAAGGCTGTAAGCTTAGCACAGGTCCAGGCAGTGTTTTGTTCTGTTGTAGAGTCATTATGAGTCAGTAGCGTAGTGGTTACGAATCGGGCTGCGAACCTTAAGGTCAGCGGTTCGAAACTACCAGTCGCTCCGCGGGAGAAAGATGAGGCTTTCTACTCCCGTAAAGATTTACACCCTCGGAAACCCTGTACAGGGTCGCTATGGGTCGGACCCGACTCGATGGCACTTAACAACAACAACAACAACTGATTCGATGGCACCTAACAATTAACACCACCAACAACTATGATTTAAACTACCTTCTTGGTCATGTCTGAGCCAAGTACCATTGAGTCTGTTCTGACTCATGGCAGCACTGTGTGTGCAGAACAGAGCTGTGCCCCCCTCCCCATAGATTTTTCAATGGCTAGAAGCAGATCCCCAGGCCTTTTTCCAACCCCCCTCTAGGTGAATTCAAACCACCAACCTTTGATTAGTAGCCAAGTACATTAGCCATTTGTGCCACCCTCGGGGACTCCCAGTATTTACATTTGTTGCTGTTGTTAGGTGCCATCTACTCAGTTCCTTATACACAAAAAAATGAAGCAGTGCCCAGTCCTATGCCATCCTCACATTGGTCTTATGTTTGAACCCATTATTGTTGCTATTATATCTGCCATCTAGTTGGGGGTCTAACTCGTTTAACCAACAATTATGTCCTTTTTCAGGGACTAGTCCCTCCTGATAACATTCAGGTCCAAAGTGCAAGAGACAGAGTCTCATCATCCTTCCTTCTTTTTTTAATAGTCATTTATTTATTCATTATTTAAGCAATTAAATTGGTATCAGACAACAGCAGAGTTTTAATGAGCCTTTTTGCTCTTCCTTACATGCAGTGTTGTTTTTGTTTTTTTTTCTAATTTTTTATTGTGAATTGAGTAAAAGTTGACAGACAAGATTATCAGCTTTACATTCAACCAACTATACACATTTTGTGTATATGACATCTCAGTTGTGTATACACATCTCAGTGATTATGACAGTTATCCTGCATCCTCCCTGTGGCTTCCCTTTTACATTTTACTTTTTACAAATGGACAAAGCAAAACTATTTGATGCCCACATTCAAAACAAAAAATATATATTCATGTAAATGTCCAAAGGGGTAATCTGGCTGTAATTTTTCCTAAACAGATTTGTTCCCTCTTGTGGAATCCCATGATATTTTCTATGTTCTCCCCAACACCATCATTCAAATGCTCTATTCTTCCCCAGTCTTCCTTATTCATTGTCCAGCTTTCACATGCATATGAGGCAATTATGGGTCATTCACATCTTATTCCTGAGACATCTTTGCTTTTTAACATTTTAAAGAGGTCTTTCTCTGGAGCAGATAGAACAGAAGATACTTATTGAAACAAAGACCTACAAGAAAAATACAAAACAATAAAGGCAGATTGACTGATTACTACAAGAACAAGCAAGTTGCTCACCAAGAAGACATCAAGGCAAGTGGTTGGTTCCCCTTAGAGCTAACCCCCTTCCAAGACTAAGACACAAAGGGAATACACACTCTGATTGGTGACCACATTCATCACCCATAAGGGGAAGTGAGAGAAAAACAACAGTGAAGCTGCGAGCTAAGCCCTACAATGCTCAATAGACTCCTGTGAACCTAGGTGGAGACCTGGTTGGCCAGCAGTGTGGCAAGACCAGGGACTCTTGAGCCCAGAGTCAGTGACATAGCCACAGAGGACTAGAGTGGAGAGTGAAGCATCCAGCTGATATGAAGAGAGGGAATATGCTAAGAACACCCACAATGCAGATAATACCCACTTGACCTGGCTTCAATGACTGGATGATCAGAGCTCAACCAGAAGAAGAAAGGAGAGGAAAAAAGAGTAA
>NW_006408847.1:2246621-2248060 GCF_000296735.1 Chrysochloris asiatica
TGAGAAATGCTGAGCGTGTTCTTCCTTTTTGTTTTTCTGACTCCAGATCTTTGCACATTTTGTTGTATTTGACTTTATCTTCTCCAGCTGATCTTTGAAATTTTCTGTTCAGCTCTTGTACCTCTTCATTTCTTCCATTTGCTTTAGCATATCTATGCTGGAGAGCAAGTTTCAGTGTCTCTTCTGACATCCATTTTGACCTTCTCCTTCTTTCTTGTCTTCTTAAAGACTTTTTGCTTTCTTCCTATATGATGTTCTTGATGTCATCCCACAACTCTTCTGGTCTTCGGCTTTTAATGTTTAATGTATCAGATCTGTTCTTCAGATCATCTCTAAATTCCAGTGGTATATATTCAGTGTTTTTGGCTCTCGTGGACTTGATTCCGCTTTCTTCAGCTTCAGTTTGAAATTTGCATATGAGTAATTGATGGTCTGTTCCACGGTCTGCCCCTGTCCTTATTTTGACTGATAATATGGAGCTTTCCCATCGTCTCTTTCCATAGATGTAGTCAATTTGATTTCTATGTATTCCATCTGGTGAGGTCCACTTGTAACATATATAATTGTTATTGTTGTTAAGTGCTGTTGAGTCGATGCTGACCCACAGCGACCCTGTATAGGGTTTCCAAGGAGCAGCTGGTGAGCTTGAACCTGCTACCTTGCAGTTCAAATGGCTCTGCAGTCTGGCGCATTAACCCACAGTGCCACATCAGGACTCCAAACATATAGTTGTTGTTGTTGTTTTTAGGTGCCTTCAAGTTGGTACCAACTCATAGCGACTTTATACACAACAGAATGAAACACTGCCCGATTCTGGGCCAACCTCACTTTATAAAGGTGCTCTGGTGGCATTGTGGATTCAGCATTGGGTTGCTAACCACAAGGTTGTTAGCTGAAATTCACCAGCAGCTCTGTAAGAGAAGTATAGGCTATCTGTTCCCATAAAGATTTATATAGTCCCAGAAACACTGCATTGGGTCACCATGCAGTGGAATTGACTCAATGACACTAGTTATATATGTATGTGTGTGTGTGTGTGTGTATGTCAAGTTCTACCATGTGACTTCCTATGTGGCATATTTGAATTTTCCTGATTCTACCACATTAAAAACTCCATACCAGAAGTTTAAAAAGACACAATCACCATGTTTGTCTGTGCAGTGAGAATCCTAGAGGGCAGGAGCTATAACTTACTATCTTTGTTTAAAGTGCCTAGAACACAATATCGGGCTCAGCCAGGGTTTGTAGAATTATTAAATAAATGGAGGGCTGAGTGAAGTGCTTCTTCATACATACTCTAGAAGAGGGAGCTAAAAGAATACCAGGTAAAGATAATAGACATGTTGTTGTTGTTGTTGTTAAGTGCCGTCGAGTCGGTTCCGACCCATAGCGACCCTGTACAGGGTTTCCGAGGGTGTAAATCCTTATGGGAGTAGAAA
>NW_006408847.1:2248160-2260728 GCF_000296735.1 Chrysochloris asiatica
CCCACAATGCAGATAATACCCACTTGACCTGGCTTCAATGACTGGATGATCAGAGCTCAACCAGAAGAAGAAAGGAGAGGAAAAAAGAGTAATCTGATACAATTTGATGAACTTGACCTACACCTGTGGATGCAGTAGCTCAAAAGAGGGAAAAAATCTTTACAGCAAGGATCATTCCCATCCCCTCCATACTCAGAGTAGACAGGGATGGGCAACTTGGACATTGGATACCCAAAGTCTCTGTATGTGTGTGTGTTTGGGGGGGGGTGGTCGCGGCTACAAAGGCAAGAAGTGACTGGCTTACAAGCTTTCAAGAGGGAACCTAGATCCAGAGGGTGTGGAGGAAAGTAGAATCTCCACTGAGTAGTATCCAATCTGTCTAGGCGGGCTGATGAAAGGAAATTCGGATAGGCCTCTTGTGATACAATAGTGAATAATTGTTATCAGGACTGATTGTGCGGGTTGAAAATGTAAAGGTAGACGTTTTGTAGCAAGGAAGGGAGGGATTAACTTTGCGGTCTAGGAGCAGAGGTCCCTGGGACCATCAAGGGAGAAAAGCGGAGAGCGGGACCCTACCCAGAGAAGCAGTGATGCCAGAGATGGAGGCAGAGACGATGATGTGGAAAGATGGAGAGGCTGGGGACTTTAGACCTAGAGAGGGAGAGGGGCTGTATGCTGATGGCTGGGGGTGGGGGAGACAGGCTTGCAGGGTATACCCTTTGGTTGGTTGATGATGCATGAAGGAGATTGTAACCATGGCAATGAAATGATATATGATAGGATGAATGTAAAGCTAATGTTCTCCCATGTAAACTATCACATAATTCACAATAAAACACTAAAAGAAATAAAATAAAGAGGTCTTTCATAGCAAATGTGTCTAATGCAATAGGTCATTTAATTTCTTGACTGATAATTCCATGAGCACTGGTTGTTGATCCAAATAAAATAAAATTTTTGACAGCTTCAATCTTTTCTTCTTTAATCATAATGTTATTTATTGGTCCAGTTGAGAGAAGTTTTGTTTTCTTACATTGAGATGTAATCCATACTGAAAACTATAGTCTTTGCTCTTCATCAGTAAGTACTTCAAGTCTTCTTTGCTTCTAGCAAGCAAGATTGTGTCATGAGCATATCGCAGGTTTTTAATGATTCTTTCTCCAATCCAATCTTGATACCATGTTCTTCTTCATATAATCAATTTCTCAGTTTATTTGCATAAGTATGGAGAAAGAATACATAGTTCTATTGAATATTTGGACTTATGGTATAGATCTGTAGGATCAGCACTGGACTGAGAACCACAAGGTTGTCAGTTCAAACTCACTAGTCACTCCTTAGAAACCCTATGTTTCTAAGGTCACTGTGGGTTGGAAAACACTCCACCGCACTTGACAACAACAACATTGAAATACTGGATTCCTGGTGTGATGCTGTAGGATAAACACTGGAATGCTAACCAAAAGGCCGGTGATTCAAACCCATTGGCCTCTCCTCTACACAAGTTGCTACAAGTAAGAATCAATTAGACAGCACACAACAATAACAACAACTGAAATAAGTTAAGGTGCGCTGGTGGCACTGTGTGTTAAGTGTTTGGCTGCTAACTACAAGGTTAGCAGTTCAACCCAACAGCCACTCCAAGGGAGAAGGATGAGGCTGTCTTTTCCTGTAAAGATTCACAGTCTTGGAAACCCTATATAGAGTCGCACGAGTTGGAATCCACTCTATGGCAGTGGGTTTGGGGTATTGAAACAAACCTAGGCGTCTGTTAGCTTGTAGACACCTTTGTCTCTTCTCCTCTCCCCCTCCCCCTCATATTCCTCCTTTTAAGAAAGAGTCTAGTAAGGATGAAAATATTTCCTTAGACGGTAGTTTGTCTCAATTTTTTAGTCTAGAAAGCACCCTATCAGGATATCTCTCAAGTTTTCCTGAAGAATATACAACCTATGAGATAGTAAGTCTTTGAAAATAATGCATAAGTAAATCCAGTATATGAAAATAAGTTTGCTGCTTGTATAATATCTGTAGCTTTATGGTTTATTAAATTCATTTGAAGTCTTCTGAGTGCTGCTGAGATTTGGGGGAAATACCAGGTCTTGCTCACATTGTATCTTCTCAACTGGAGTGTTTGTTTGCATTATTATGTCTTTGTGGATTTGTTGTTGTTAGGTGCCTTTGAGTCAGGTCCAACTCACAGCAACAACAAAATGAAATACTGCCTGGTCCTGTGCCATCCTCACAATCATTACACTTGATCCCATTGCCATTTCATCTTGGTGGAGGTCTTTCTCTTTTTCGCTGACCCTCCACTTTACCAAGCATTATGTCCTTCTGCTGGGACTGGTCCCTCCTAGTAATATGTCTAAAGTATGAGAGATGAAATCTCACCATCCTGGCTTCTAAAGGGCATTCTGGCTGTACTTCTAACACAGATTTGATTCTTCTTCTAGAAGTCCATGGTACTTTCAATATTTTTTTTCAGCACCATAATGCAAATGCATCAATTCTTCTATGGTCTTCCTTACTCACTGTCCAACTTTCACATGCATATGAGGCTATTGAAAATATCATGGCTTCGGTCCGGTTCACCTTAGTCCTCAGACTGGCATCTTTGCTCTTGAACGTGTTTTAATTATGTCAATATGTAGCTATAAACTAATTCTGAGTTTTGGTATGGCACTCTAGGAGAAGCACTGGACTGCTAATCAAAGGGTCAGTGGTCCAAACCCACCAGTTACACCTGGGAAACCCTCTATGCATCAGAACTGATTCATTGTCACTTTACAACAACAACAACATAAGCTTGTGTGATGATTGGCATTTGCCTTTTAAAAAAATGATTTTGCAAAAACTTTCTTGATTTGAAAGTAAAGTTTAGTTGTATTTGTATTAGGCTGTAGAAGGAGGAGTTCCTTTTATTTTTTTAAAGTATAATTTAAAAATATAATGTATTATCTTGTTACGTATGAAAACCTGAATAATCTTGCTGAGACTGAGAAATCTAATTCTGTAGTACTCAATTTCTATAACTTTTTATCTTTTCTTTTTCTAGGTACCAAAGGAAGAAATAAAGGAGAGTTTACAAATCTTCAGGGGGTAGCTGCATCTACAAGTGGAAAAATATTAATTGCAGACAGTAACAACCAGTGTGTGCAGGTATTGCTGCTAATTGGATACCTTTAACCAATTATATAGATGAAATATACACAGCTGCATATTTTCCTGGCTTAAGCCCTAAAACACGTAACACAAGGAAAGAATAGATTTCTAATTGCAGATTTTTTATTATGTCAAAATTTTCATTTATTTGGTCAATTTGTTCTTTTAGTATTTTCCTGAATTCCTCTAAAGCTTTTTCTGTGTTCTCCTTGCTTTCCTCGATTTTTCTGTACATCCTTGTTCAAAAAGGCTTCCAAAAGT
This sequence comes from Chrysochloris asiatica, assembly GCF_000296735.1. Taxonomy (NCBI): domain Eukaryota; kingdom Metazoa; phylum Chordata; class Mammalia; order Afrosoricida; family Chrysochloridae; genus Chrysochloris; species Chrysochloris asiatica. The sequence goes on from NW_006408847.1 coordinate 2,251,584, forward strand.
TCAAGGAAAAGTTCCATTATCTTTTAATTCCATTACTGCTCTGAAGTCCTCTTGTATATATGTATAGGCTTTTCTTAAAATAAGTTTGTATGTTCTGACCTGTAGTACAAATGTTCTTGCTGATTTCTTCCTCTGCATTTCCTGTGCAAGTTCCGATCTGTTGTTGTTAGGTGCCAACAAGTCCATTCCAACTCACAGTGACTCTGTGTGACTCTATGTAAAACAGAACAAAACATTTCCAGATCCTGTGCCATCCTCTAGAATGGCTATCATCTCGTCTTTCATGATGTTGGGAAAGTTTTCTTTAAACAACTCTCGGACAGTATTCTCTATGGGCTTTTTTGTCTCTTTCTGTTCTAGAATTCCAGTCACATGCAAGTTTTCTCACTTGAAGTATCCCACCTTAGTATTAGGCTTTCTTTAGGTTTTTTATTCCTTTTTTTCCCCTTATTCATCTTATGGATATATACTGAGAGATTTTCTTCAAGTTCAGTAATTTGGCCTTCCACTGCTTCAATTCTACTTCTTTGTCCTATATTTCTAAAGTCTGGATATGGCACGGTAGGATAAGCACTGGACCGCAAGGTCAATTTGAACCACAAGGTCAGTGGTTCCAACCCACCAGACACTCCTTGAAAACCCTATACAGGGTTGCTATAAGTCAGAACCAATTTGACGGCACTTAACAGCAGCAACAACGAAGTCTTAGTATTAATCTTCTTTCTTTCTGGTTGCTGTTTTTGTATGGTTCCCATTTTTTCCCTCCATTTAGTCATTTTGCTTCCTGAATTCTTCAAACATTTTGTCAGTGTTTTCCTTGATTTCATATGCAGTTTTCTGCATCATTCTTTCAATCTGTTGAAGTTGCCTAATTAGCATTCTTTTTATATTTCTTATCAGGTAGTTCTGGTACCACTTCTCATGGTATATTTTATCTCTATTTTGGTCACTTGTTTGAGGCATTCTGTCTTGTGTCTTCATGTAAGCTGAAATTGTCCTTTTTCTTCGAGACATTGTGGTGTCATATTTATATTTTACTGATGATTGTATATTGGTATGTTCTTAGTGGATATGGTAGAGACTGAAAGTGTGACTGCAGTTAGTTCTCTGTTCACTGTGTAGCATACATCAGGGTGGGGTCACCTGCCTCCAGAAGCAAGGGTGCCATGCCTAGCACCCAGCTACAGAAAGAGCTGAGGGCAGGGACTGGCCATGCCCCCAGCTACCAGGAGGACATAGGAACAAGAGAGTACTGCACCCCCTTCCTGCCATTTTCCAGGCACCCAAAAAAACCCAAGATGGTTGCACTGTTCCATGTCAACCCATTGTTGTTGTTGTTCAGTGTTGTCAAGTCGATTCTGATTCAGAGCAACCCTGTCTGTGTAGGGTTTCCAAGGAGTGGCTAGTGAATTTGAACCCTGGGGTTCAAACCTACCTTTCGGTCCAGTGCTTTATCCCACAGCGCCATTTTTCTTCTGTCTTGCTGCCTCCTGTTCAGCTTCATCTTCTAGTCAGCACTCAGTCCACCTCTGTTTCCTATCCTGTATGCTCAGAGTTCCAGGATAACCATCTGTATTAGTTTCATTCAGCCTCCCATGTCTGTTGCAGTCAGCCCAGTGCATCTGCCTACGCCACTGTCTTGCCACAGCTGACCTCATTTGATTTCTTAACTGCTGCTTTCCATGAGTGTTGATTGTGGATCCAAACAAAATGAAGTCTCTGACAACTTCAATGTTTTCTTCATTATCATGTTGTTATTTATTGGTCCAGTTGTAAGGATTTTCATTTTCTTTCCATTGAGGTGTAATCCATACTGAAGGCTGTAGTCTTTGGTCTTCATCAGTAAGTGTAACAAGTCCTCTTCCCGTTTAGCAAAGAAGGTTGTGTCATCTGCGTATCACAAGTTGTTAATAATTCTTCTTCCAATCTTGATGGTAATAATGAACAGAACAAAGGCATACTGAGTGGTTTAAATTTAGGACAGATGTGGTCTGAGTTGTATTTTATTACCATATTTATTCAATCTGTATGTTGAGCAAATAATCCAGGAAGCTGGACTATATGAAGATTATGGCATCAGGATTGGAGAAAGAGTATAGGTTGGTTTAGGTATAGGTTCCACATGAGCACAATTAAGTGTTCTGAAATTCCCACTCTTTCCAATGTTAATTCATAATTGCTTATGTACGTAGTTAAATGCCTTTGCATGTTAATAAAACACACACAGGCAAGCATCTTTCTAGTATTCTTTGCTTTTAGCCAAGATCCATCTGGCATCAGCAATGATATCCTTTAGTCTACTTCCTTTTCTGAATCTGAATTGAATTTCTGGCAGTTCTTTGTGGATGTACAGCTGCAACTCTGTTTGAAGTTCCCATCTAATGACTATAATTTGTTTTCCAGATATTTTCCAATGACGGCCAGTTCAAAAGTCGTTTTGGCATACGAGGACGCTCTCCTGGGCAGCTGCAGCGACCCACAGGAGTAGCTGTGCATCCTAGTGGGGACATAATCATTGCAGATTATGATAATAAGTGGGTTAGCATTTTTTCTTCAGATGGAAAGTTTAAGGTAAGATTAACTACAAATTGACTACTAAGTAATAGATGGAAGGAATACGAATTATAGGTCACATTTATCATTTTCTTTTTTGAGAGCTGATAAAATATTTAACAATTCTTCATGTGCAGGGCATCTTGAGTTTGTTTTGTTAAGTGATAATAATGTTGATATTGTCTGTAATCTACTCATATATCCTCAGCGTCACTGTAAGTCTAATAAAGTAAGTCAATTAGGTTCCTCAATTGCTTCTTCCTCTTTTTGTTTTTTAAGCCATAAAGTTAATAGGGAAAATGTTCTTTTGTGGGGGAAAAAAGACCTGGCAACATGCTCCTGTCAAAAATACAGCCTGAAGACACATTATGGAGCAGTTCTACTCTGTCCTGGAGGATCATTATGAGTTAGAAGTAACTCAACTGGAACACAACAGCGATACTGAATTGGTTTCACATGTTGAGACACAAGTTTCATATCTAAAAGAGAAGAGTTTCCTAAGTGTAGTGTTTCTTATTCAACAATTTGACATTCCACATGTAATAGATATTCCTCTTGGAAGAGCTGTATTCTTGGAGCTCCTATACCAGAGGATGATAATTGGAATAAACACTGAAGAGCACTCATGCCCCCTAGAGGATAGGAGGAATAACTAGAGTAGCGTTTCAATAATACCCTTCTTTTTTTTTACCATAAGTATTTATCAATACCCAAAGGGTACAAAGATAGCAAGTGAAAACACATTAGTATTGTAATGGAAATACTTCCAATGTGATGCCTAGAACTACATACTAAAATACACTTTTTTCCCTCGTTTATATCTTCAGTGGTGGTGGTGGTTATGTGCCGTGGAGTCGGTTCCGACTCATAGCAACCCTATACAGTGTTTCCGAGGCTGTAAATCTTTATGGAAGCAGAAAGCCTTCTCTCTCTCTCACGGAACAGCTGATAGTTTCAAACTGCTGACACTGAGGTTAGCAGCCCTATTCATAACCACCACACTACCAGAGCTCCTTTATATCTTCAGTGGTGGTGGTGGTTGGGTACCTTAGAGTCGATTCTGACTAATAGCGACCCTGTACAGGATTTCTGAGGCTGTAAATCTTTACAGGAGCAGAAAGCCTCATCTTTCTCCCGCAGAACAGCTGGTAGTTTTGAACTGCCGACCTTAAGGTTCGCAGCCCGATTCATAACCACTATGCTACCAGAGCTCCTTATATCTTCAGTAGGACTCAATAAAAATGTGCAGGTCTTCTGAAAACATGCACTTAATACCAATGTGGATTCTTTGTATTAATAGAATAGCTGAGAAAAACCTATTTTTTTCAATGGTGTACTCAAATAGGAAGTAATTGTGGAACTACTTGGTGAAAAAAAAAAGATGGTGGAAACTGTCTGATATTTCAGGTAATTGAAAGGTCATCAGTTTGCTTTATATTTTTATTCTCTGAAAAGCACCTTCAGATGAAGTAGCTTTTATTCCATTTCTCACTTCAGAAATTCCCACTCCCTCCAATAGCTTTGTTTTTCTTTATGAGGACTGATAGAATAGTCCAGAAGGACACTGGGGAATATTCTGATAACTATGCTGTGTCCAGACTTAGACTGATGAGATTTCTGTCTAACCTGATTTTATCTTTCTTTCTGCCCTGATTTAAAAAATCATAGTTATATTTGATAAGTCTAAGATATATTAATAGACTTCAAAAAGTTTGTGGAAAAATGGAATGAAAATATAATGGAATTTTTCCATGAACTTTTTGAAGTCCCCCTACCCCCTTACATAACCTGTGCCTTTTAAACACACTTGACAGTAGACATTCCAAGCCTAGTGAGGAAATCTTTAGTTTAGGAGGAAGGGGAGGAGTCTCCCACAGTAGCTAAAAAGGTTAAGTGCTTGATATAATGTTGAAGCACTCAGCTGCTAACAGAAAAGTCAGAGGATTGAACCAGTGGCTCTTTGGGGAAATAGTATGGCTATTTGCTTCTGTAAAGATTTCAGCCTAGGAAATCCTATAAAACAGGTTTACTCTGTCCTATGGAGTCCTGATGTGGTGCTGTGGGTTATTGAGCTGGACTATAAAGTCAGTTTGAACCATAAGATGGTGGTGCAAGCTCACCAATCACTCCTTGCTATGGGTGGGAACTGACTCTATGGTACTTAACAACAATATAGGGTCAATGGAGTCCTGGTATGGTGTTGTAGGATAAGAACTGTACTATTAACTACAAGCTTGGCAGTTCAGGTTCACTATGAGTCAGAATCATCTTGGTCATACTTAACAACAGCAGCAACAACAACAACAACAAAGTGGCTAAGAGTTGGAATCAACTGACTGCATACTGTAAGAATGACTGCAACAAAGGGCTTTGATAGCACATAACAGATAAAGGAAGGCTACTTTAAAAGGTTGGTCAGCAATGGCGTGTCTAAACAGATGACCTTAGAGTCCACAACCTACTAAAGGAGAATTAGCTATTTGGGGAGCAGGGATTAGGGAGAGGACCCATAAGGGAATCAGCAATGCAAAGTCTGTGAAGTGCAGTAGCATGATGGAAGTTGGTGTATAGGAGGAGCAGAAAGAAGGTTGGAATGGTGGGAGATGAGAAAGTTAAAGAGGTTTAATTTTTTTCTTTTTTTTCTTTTAGACCTGCACCAGTTTTCATTTGTGTGATACAATGCCATCGAGTTGGTATTATATATTTCCATATATATGGAAAAATAAGAAGCAAAATAGTGTTTATATCTAGAAAAAACTATTAGTAGTAGTAGGAGAAACTCTTACATTTCATTTTATACACTTGTTTATAGGCATTATCACTTTATTACATCTTGCAGATAGTCTTTTTTTTTTCAAATTGAAGGTTGTGGCACCTCTGTGTTGAGCAACTCTGTCTACTGGCACCATTTTTCCAACAGCATATACTTATTTTGTGTCTCTGTGTCACGTTTTGATAATGGTCTCAATATTTCAAACGTTTCCATATTGCCATTGTATACCTAACAGACTAAAGTATATTGTAAACATAACTGTTGAATGCACTTGTTGTTAAGTGCTGTCAAGTCTGTGCCAACTCAGAGCAACCCTATACAGAGTTTCTAAGATGAGGCATGAGTCCTGGTATGGCACTGTGGGTTAATGCATTAGACTGCAAAATCAGTTTGAACTGCAAAGTTGGCGGTTCAAGCTTACCAGCCACTCCATGGAAACCCTATACAGAGTTACTATGGGTCAGAACTGACTCGATGGCACTTAAAAACAAAAACAAAACATAAGGCGAGGTTGGTGGATTTGAACCACTGACCTTGGGGTTAGCAGCCCAGTGCTCATCCTACAGCGCCACACTAGGACTAAAAAAAAAAATCTGTGATTCACTTTATTGTAATATTTGCTTTATTGCAGTGGTTTGGAACTATACCTGCAATGTGTCCGAGGAGCCCTGGTAGTGTAGTGGGTTATGCATTGGGTATTAACTGCCAGATCAGCAGGTTGAATTCATCAACTGCTCCATGAAAGATGAGTCTTTCTGTTCCCGTTCAGATTTATAGCCTCAGAAACACAATACAGGGACACTATGAGTCGGAACAGACTCAACAGTACATAATAATAAAAAATAACACCTATATATGTGTTTGTTGTTGTTGCTAAGTGTCATTGAGTTGATTCTGACCCATAGCAACCTTGTTCAAATGACTTTGCAGTCTGACGTATTTGCCCACAGCGCCACAAGGAAGCTTCAAAAATTTCATGGAAAAATTCCACTTATTTTAATTTTATTTTCCCAGGAACTTTTTGAAGTCCCTTCATATGTTACCACTAATAGAAATATAATGTGAGCCAAATGTGCAATTTCAAATTTCTTAATAGTAATGTCAAAAAAAGAAAAAGAAACATTATACTAGTATATTTTATTTAACCCAATATAGCTAACATATATATCAAAGTATAATATCTAAAGTATTATTTCAGAATGTAATCAATATAAAAACATTCAAGAATTGAGGAAAATATCAAGCCTCAACTTGTAATATTGAAGGATTCTATGGGGAAAATATTGAATGATGCATAAAGCATCAAAAGAAGATGGAAGAAAAAAAAAGAATGTAAATCTGCTTAGCTATTTCTATGAATAAAGCCTTTAGATAATGTCAAAAGAGAAAAGAAAAGAAGATGGAAGAAATACAAAGAGTTGCTGTATCCAAAAGAATTGGCCGACGTTCCACCATTTCAAGAGTGAGCATATGTTTAAGAACTGATGGTACTGAAGGCATTGGTGAAAAGCAAGGCTCAGGAATTGACAAAATACAAATCGAAATCTTTCAACAAACTGATGCAACATTGGTGGTATTCACACATCTGTGCCAGGAAATTTGGAAGAAACGTACGTGGCCAACTCATTGGAAAAGATCCATATTTATGCTTATTCCAAAGAGGGGTGACCCAATGGAATGAGGAAACCATCGAACAATATCATTAATATATGCAAGTACACGGGCAGGAAACGCCTATAAATTTAAGCCAGATTCATAAGAGGATGTAGAATGAAGGATATCATTGCTGACATCAGATGGATCTTGGCTGAAAGCAGACAATATCAGAAAAATGTTTACTTGTGCTTTGTTGACAATGCAAAGGCTTTTGACTATGTAGACCCCTGACAAACTATGGATTACATTGAGAAGAATGTATATTCCAGAACACTTAATTGTGCTCATAACTTGTACATATGCCAAGAGGCAGTTGTTTGAAATGAAAAAGGGGATACTGAATGGTTTAAAATCAGAAAAGGTATGCATCAGGGTTGTATCCTATCACCATACTTATTCAGTCTGTATGTTGAGCTAATAATCTAAGAAGGTGGGTTATATGAAAAAAACGTGACATCAGGATTAGAGAAAGGTTCATTAACAACCTGAGATATATAACCTTGCTTGCTAGAAGTGACGAGAATTTAAAATACTTACTTTGAAGTCTTTGAAGATCAAAGACTACAGCCTTCAATATGGGCTACACCTCAATGTAAAGAAAACAAAAATCCTCATAAGTGAACCAATAAATCCATATAAATGGAGAAAAGATTGAAGTTGTCATTTTGCTTAGATCCAACATCAAAACTCATGAAACAGCAGTCAAGAAATCAAACGACATATTGCATTAGGCAAATCTGCTGTTCAAGACCTCTTTAAAGTCTTAAAGAGCAAAGATGTTACATTGAGGACTAAGGTGTGCCTAACCCATGCCATGGTATTTTTAGTAGCCTTATATGCATGTGAAAGTTTGACAACGAATAAAGGAGATCATGGAGGAATTGATGCATTTGAATTATGGTATTGGAGAAGTATATGAAAAGTACCATGAAATGTGAAAAGAAAAAACACATCTGTGTTGTACAAAATACAACCAGAGTGTTCCTTAGAACCCAGGATGGTCAGACTTAACTCTCATACTTTGGACATATTTTCAGAAAGGTCCAGTCCCTGGAGAAGAGCATCATGCTTGGTAAAGTTGAGTGTCAGGGAAAAAGAGTAAGACTCCCCGGGAGATAAGATTGACACAGTGGTAGCAGCAATGGGGTGAAATATAACAGAGTGTGAGTAGGATGGAGTACTAGGCAGTGATTCATCCTGTTGTGTGCATAGGTTATCTACGAGTTGGAACAGACTTGATAGTTCCTAACAATAAACAACATAATAGGAGAAAAAAATTAAAACCCAAACTAACACCTTTTGAGTTCTTAACTTCTTCCATGATACTATAGTTCTTCCTGTCACCCAGGATCAAAATTTCAGAGCACAATTCTTCTTTTACTAGTTTGGATCTCAATTTTCTCATGTATAAAATGGTAGCTATATTTACAGACTTCCTGAAAGGATAAGGCAAAGTGGGACGCACAGCATGAGGCACACAGACAGTCCCCGTTCTCCCCACTCATCCAGCTGATATTCTGCCTCACCACAGGATGACCTTCTTTCCCCAAAGAGACATGCAGGTTTATGTGGAAGAGAGTATGGAGAAAGGAGCACCCACAGTGGGTGTTCCATCTTTGTATGGTCCTTTATACTTCGACATTTATAAGTGGCTGAGATACAAATTTGATCTTTTAGACAAAAGGGGCACAATTATCAACGAAGGAAACAATGATATCCCTGGCAAGGGAATCTGCTGTGAAAATTTGTTTCAGATGCTCCAATCCAGCCCAAAGATCAAAGAGACTATAACATAATGGCTTGTAAAGAATATCAGACTTTCTTTCATGTCTGAATGGAAGGTAAGTCATCAGAGATCAAAAGAAAAAGATGGCACTCTGATTATTAAAGCAAGAATATTATTACTGCCTAACCTTATGAACACTAGTTGTTACTTAAATGACTCAGCCTTATAATCTCAAATGGACCATAATTATCTAGAATGAAAACAGAAAATAAAAGGATAAAAAGGTGGCATCAGGATTGGAGGAAGACTCATTAACAACCTGCAATATGCAGATGATACAACCTTGCTTGCAGAAAGTGAAGAGGACTTAAAACATATACTGATGAAGATCAAAGACCACAGCCTTTGGTATGAATTACATCTCAATGTAAAGAAAA
>NW_006408847.1:2265033-2273547 GCF_000296735.1 Chrysochloris asiatica
GTTGTTGTTAAGTGCCGTCGAGTCGGTTCCGACCCATAGCGACCCTGTACAGGGTTTCCGAGGGTGTAAATCCTTATGGGAGTAGAAAGCCTCATCTTTCTCCCGCGTAGCAGCTGGTAGTTTCGAACCGCTGACCTTAAGACATGTACTGCATGGCAAATAGCCATTTCTATATACACTGTAGTCTGCTTAGAAATGAGGAACATTTTAAATGCATCTGGCATATAGCTTAATGCTTTCCTCCCATTTTAAAACATTGTTCAAAAGGAGTCCTAGAAGTGCAGTGGTTAAGCATTTATTTACTAACAAGGAGGTCAGAGATTCTAGCCCACCAGCTGTTCTGTAGGAGAAAGATGGAACAATCTGCTTCCCTAAGATCCTAGCCTTGGGAACCCTACACAGTAGTTCTACCGAGTTCTGTATGGTTGCTGTGAGTCAGAATCAACCCGATGGTAGTGGATACAAATTAGAATCATTTAATCATAATAATTACGATATCATAATGCTAGATATTTTCATTAATATGAAGTCCTGCTATGACACTGTAGGATAAAGTTGAACCACAAGATCAGCAGTTCAAATCCACCAGCTGCTCCTCAGAAACTTTATACAGGGTCACTATATTACTATATATGTATATATAGTTGGAAGGAGCTCTGGTAACATAGTGGTTACAAGTTGGCCTGCTAACATCAAGTTCGAAACTACCAGCTGCTCCATGTCAGAAAGATGAGACTTTCTGCTCCCGTAAAGATTCACAGCCTCAGAAACCCTATACAGGGTTGCTATGAGTTGGAATTGACTCCATGGCACACCACCACCAGAAGTCGGAACCAACTTTACAGCACTTGACAACAACAACACTACACTTTTTCATTAACATAGTCAATAAAGATCAGTAGCAAACCTATTATGCATCAAAATGCATGCTACAGTAACCATATACAGTGGTGGACAAAAGAGAAAGGAGCCCCACCAACATGAAGCTTAATTCTATTCAGTTCAATGATGGATATTGGGCAATTATGATATGAATAATGATATATAATAATAACGATGCTTCTTTCCCATTGTTGTTTTTGTTAAGGGCTGTCAAGTCGGTTCCAACTCTTAGTGATTCTTTATAGGGTTTATGAAGAGCAGTTGGTGCATTTGAACCAGTGACCTTGTGGTTAGCCGTCCAGTGCTTTTCCTACAATACCAAACCAGGACCCCTCCATTCCATTGTTGTTGTTAAGTGTCGTCAATTTGGTTCCAACTCATAGCAACCCTGTCAGTATAGGATTTCCACAGAGTAACTGGTGATGGACTGTCAACCTTGGTGTTAACAATCCAGTGCTTATCCTGCAGCACCACACCAGGACCCCTCCTTTCCATTAGCATATATATGTATGTATATAGTATATTATGTATGCTATTGGAGTCCTGGTGTGGCACTGTGGTTTAACGTGCTGGACTGCAAGGTCGGTTTGAACCGCAAAGTCAGTGGTTCAAACTCACCAGCTGCTCCTTGGAAACCCTATTACAGGTCACTAAGGGTTGGAACCAACTCAATGGGACTTAACAACAACAATAAATATGCTATAATCTATACTAAATACTTTACCTACATTATTTTATTTAATATGTATTCCAGTTAGAATTATTCCAATAATTCCAATTATTGAGTGTTTGTTTGACCTTTTTAATGTATAAGGAATCTGAAACACAGGAAAATTAAGTCAATTTGTATGAACAAAGTTACATCTAAAGCAAGTGGCAGAAGCAGAGCAAGGTTGTCTGGTTCCCAATCCAGTATGGCTCTGTGAGATAAAGCACTGGACTATAAGGTCAGTTCGAACCACAAGGTTGGTGATTCACAGCCTTGGAAACCCTATACTGGGTCACTAAGAGTTGGAACCGACTTGAAAGCACTAAACAACAACAATCAGTACCATACTGCTTCTTTAGAACGGAATCGGGACCTCAGCTAAGGGGATTCTAGAACATTTTTTTGATGTTGATCCCTAATAAAAATAAGGATTTTATATAAATATCATAACAGATAATGGATGTGACAAAGACAACTTCCCAACAGAAGATCTTTGAGCTGTATCAGTAGCTGGGCATTCTTGTTTAAATGTTTCAGTACATATTTATTAAAATAAATGTCTGTCTTCATGTTCTGAAGTATCTGAAGCATTGATGTCTGTAGTTGATCTCTGTGCTTGTTTCCCACAGACAAAAATTGGATCAGGAAAATTGATGGGGCCCAAAGGAGTTTCCGTGGATCGTAACGGGCATATTATTGTGGTGGATAACAAGGCATGCTGTGTGTTTATCTTCCAGCCAAATGGGAAGATAGTCACCAAGTTTGGTAGCCGAGGAAATGGGGACAGGCAGTTTGCAGGTACACTCGATGGTAATATGTAAACCCCCTTTTCTCTGCTTCTTCTGCTCACATTTGCATGATGTTGGAGCATGTTGAAGACACCACATCCCCAGCATGTTTGGGAAAGATGCTGGGGATGAAATCTAAGCGAAAGCATGGTTAGATGCTTCTCAATGATTCCACTGGCAGTAAGTTGAACTGATATCCATGTGTGGTTTTTCAGAGTGGCAGTTTATAACTCAGAAGTTGACTCCTAGGATATTAATACTAAATAAAATAAGAATTTAAAAATAAAATACTGTTTTTTAAATAGAAAATATTTGAGGAGCAATGGTGTACCTCCCATTTCTAACTAGCTGCAATTGCCTCTAAAGAGACTCTGCATGAAAGTTTTTTGTGTGGTGGTTTTTTCCCACATTTCTAGGTGATTATAAGAAAGGAGTGCAGAATATTTGATGAGTACAGGAAGGGTTGTCTCTTTTGCTTCTCTTTTTGATGAACCACTTTGCAATTACAAGCTTTACTTAGGTTTTCATATCTGCAAGCAGAGGCTGAATCCGTTTGATAAGTTTCCTTTTTTAAAGGATGCTTTGTGTTTAATATTAATCTGCATAATCTTTCTTTATGCTTTGTCTCCAATCCTGCCAAGTTCTGAATGTCACCTAAAATTTATAGTGTGGATTTTCAAAAATATTACACATTGAAGTTTTTCCCCCAGAGCAGAATTACCATGTCTTTTCCTCTGTGGGGAGCTGAGGGCCCTAGAATGGCTACCAGCTATTTAGGGAAGCTGGCAGATGTGACTTTCAGATGGTGGTGTGGAGAATGAATTATGATGCTTACTGCTTACCCACTTCATCAGCGCTGCTAGAACTCTTAACCTTGATCTGGAAGATGCCAGTGTAGAACAATGCAGGGTCCATGCTACCTAGAGCCAGAGATCTGGCTAAATAACCTTCCAAGACTGAGTCAATGATTGTTCTTTTTTAAATAATGAACATAATATATTAAGTTCTCCTTTTTACAGTAACTGCTATATTGTTATAGTCAATCATTTTTGTTGTCATCACATATATTTCTCCATTTCTATTGCAGGTCCCCATTTTGCAGCTGTAAATAGCAATAATGAAATTATTGTTACTGATTTCCATAACCATTCTGTCAAGGTACTCTAAGCACAAAAGTCATTGTTAACTATTAACTGCTTTTAGTAAAAAATAGGTCTAGGGGGGAAATAACATAATACACACAATAAAGGAATTAGCCCAAAAATGTAGATTTTACTTCTGCTTACAGATGCAACTTTTCATCTAGACATACAGATTTTGGAGATTCAAAAATGAATAAAATGTAACGGAAATAAGTTTCTTAATTTGCAGTGGTGTAGATGGAAATGACTTGAAAATTGAATTTTAAAAAAAGTACTTGAACTTAGGGGCAGAACTTTCTGAAGCTTAAATTTTGTGGTATTTTAATAAATTAAAACAAAAAGACTTTTTTCAGTTTCTTGCATTATAAGGTCTTTAGAACAAAATTAGATATTAGAACTCTGTTACAACAACAGGTTTGGGCCAAGGGGCAGAGAGTAGCCCTAATTTACATTCATGTAGCATGTTTCAGAGGTCTTCTAATGCTTTCAAAAGGACTCCTGGTGGTGCAGTAGATTAAGTGTTGGGCTTCTAACAGATAGGTCGGCAGTTCAAACCCACCTGCTCCATGATAGAAAGATGAAGATGTCTGCTCAGGCAAAGATTTACCATCTCAGAAACCCTATGGAGCCATTCTCTTCTGTCCTATTGAGTCACTCTATCCGCTCAGTGACAGTGGCTTTTTGTTTTTGTTTTTAAACAGACTTGGTACTATTTAGACAATAACCTCCTGCTGTCCACCTCTGCCAATAGGGAGAGAAAGATTTAACCTGGATTGTGAACAAATCCAGAAATAAACGCTTCAAAACAAATTTCTCACTTACTAAAACCAGAAAAGATCTAGTAATAGTTTAGATCAACGCTTCTTGAAGTGTGCTCATCACTTCTGAGGCTGTCCCCAGCCTGGCGTTTGCACAAGTACAGTTCCCATAGTGGGAGAGCTCAGCCCTGCCTGCCCTCCATGTGGATAAGCAGCATTGTCTGCCATCACCACTCTCTGTGGGAAGTGTCTTGGTCAAACAAGAGGATCTGGATGGGTGGTGGCAAAGAGGCAACAGGATTAGGCTTTATGACTGTTCTTCCTAGTGCACTATCACCATCCTATATCATGAACATAGCTATCAAAGGACAATACAGGCTGTTGCCACACTACCTACCTTCACTCAATTAATTTAACCGTAGAGTGTGGTGCTGCAGGTTAATGCCCTGGACTGCAAGGTTCAAGCTCACCAGCTGCTCCTCAGACTCATAGCAACCCTGTATAGGGTTTCCAAGACTGTAAATTTTTATGTTGTTGTTCTTTGGTGCCATCGAGTCAGTACTGCTTCATAGCGACCCTATGCACAACAGAACAAAACACTGTCTGGTCCTGCCCCAGCCACACAATTCTTGCTATGTTTGAGCCCATTGCTGCTGCCACAGTGCCAATCCATCTCACTGGGGCTCTTCCTCTTTTTCTCTGACCCTCCATTTTACCACACATGATATTCTTATCCAGGCACTGGTCCCTCCTGACAATATGTCAAGTATGAGACACAAAATTTGGCCATCCTGGCCTCCAAGGAGCACTCTAGCTGTACTTCTTCCAACACAGATCTGTTGGTTCTTTTGGCAACCCATGGTACTTTCAATATTCGCCTCCAACACCATAACACAAAAGCATTAATTCTTCCACGGTTGTCCTTATTCACTGAGCAACTTTCACATTCATATGAAGTTACTGAAAATGCCATGGCTTGGGTCAGGAGCACCTTAGTTCTCAAACTGATATCTTTGCTCTTCAACACTTTAAAGAGGTGTTGTGCAGCAGATTTACCCTTGACTGCTGCTTCCATGAGTGTTAATGGTTAATTTGAGCAAAATGAAGTCTTTGACAACTTCAGTCTTTTCTCCATTTACATGGATGTTTTCTCCATTTATATGGAAGTAAATCTTTATAGGAGCAGAAAACCTCATCTTTTTCCTGCAGAACATCTGGTAGATTCAAATTGCTGACCTTGCAGTTAGCAACCCAAGTCTTAGCACACTAAACTACCAGAACTTTATTGAATGTTTTATGTAAGAGGGATACATATTTTAAATTAAATAAATGCTTTATATAAATAAATATTTTAAATTAAATAAAAGTTTTAAATTAAAACCAGGAGAGATTTTTATTTAAAACATGACATATTCTTAAAATCTGGTAGTTTTTGTCTCTGTCCTTCATAAGGAACCAGAGAAGAAACTTGGTTACCTGGCAATTATGCAATTAATTCAGGGAGATTTCTTTCCATGACTCTCTTTTTATCTTAAGGTAATCTTAGGAAATTTGAGGTAAATTTAGGTTTGGGTGTGGGGGTTTTTTGGTAGTAATTTTGGATTTGTTAATGAGGATTTCTAATGTCTAATTTACATGACAATGTTATTGTTAAGTTCCATCAAGTGTGTTCTGAATGTAGCAACCCTATATAGGGTTTCTGAGGAGCAGCTGGTGAGTTTGAACCACTGACTTTGTTCTTCAAAGGACCTTGTGGTCCAGTGTTTATCTTACAGCATCACACTAGGAGTCCTACATGGTAATATAAGTCTAAAATAATGACCTAGAGACATTTCAATATCATTAATGGCATCTAACAATAACGAGTATAATCTGAATTATAAAAATGAAATTTTACTTACCATATTGTTAGTGTTAAACACATTGTATTAAAATACAACTTTCTCAAAATCAGTAACTTGTATCTGGTACATGTATACTTTCTCTATTCATAAGAATATTCAATTAACCAAAATAGCCCATTTCGTCAACATACTGTTTTTGTTGTTATTAGGTTCCAGCAAGTCAGTACAGACTCATAGTGACCTTATGCACAATAGAATGAAACACTGTCTGGTCCTGGGCCAACCTCACAATCCTTGCTAGGCCTGAGCCCATCACTGCCGCCACTGTGCCAACCCATCTCCTTGGGGTCTTCCTCTTTTCCTCAAACCCTCCACCTTACCAAACATGATATCCTTCTCTGGGGACTGGTCCCCTCCTGTCAATATGTCTAAAGTAGATATTAGAGAATTTACATATGTGTAAATGTTACTTCCAACAGCCTTCCTTCTACCAGTATATACTATTCATTAATGCTTTACACGCATATAAACCCTCTATTCAGCTAAGGAGTTCTGGTGGCACCATGAGTTAAGCACATATTTACCCACTGCTTTTGAGTCAATTCCAGACTATACAGTTCAAACTCACCAGTCCCTCCTAGGAAGAGAGATGAGGCAGTCTGCTCCTGTATAGATATACTGTCTTGGAAATCCTAGGGAACAGTTCTTTTCGATCCTATAGGATCATTATGAGTTGGAATTGACTCAAAGGCAATGGGTTTTTGAGTATTTTAAGAATAATTTGTAAGGGTAAATAGACACTTACACATACTAAATGAATTGCCCCTGTTACATGTCATGTGTGAAGTGTCCAGCCTGTTCTTTCTTGTTATATTGACTTAGTAAAATGGTAATATATTCTGAGTGTCCAATAAAAAATATTCTTTGATCCAACTTTGATTTATCATCTACCCTTTTAGAACTAAAGTTGCTCATTCTAGAAATCTGCTTATTTACTTAAAGGCACAAACATAGTATTGGTGAAAATTATAGCTCTATTTAACTCATGTGTATTATTTAACATAAATTATTTCTTCTCCCCCGCCCCCCCCCCAAAAAAAGTGATGGTTTAACAAGTGAACACCAGATTAATACAGTAAATTGTGGAACCACAGCTGATATGAAGGTCTAATTTATATTTTTGATTTATGTTTATATCTTAAGTCATAGGTCTTAATTATCAATATCCTGCTCCAATAGGAGATTTCTAGAAATCTATAATGTTGGTTCAATAAATTTTCATTAAAAACTAATTTAAGAATATTTCATGCAGGTATTTAATCAGGAAGGAGAGTTCATGCTAAAGTTTGGCTCCAATGGAGAAGGAAATGGGCAGTTTAATGCTCCAACTGGTGTAGCTGTGGATTCCAATGGAAACATCATTGTAGCAGATTGGGGAAACAGCAGGATCCAGGTAGATTCAAATGCTAATTTACTTGTTTTGAATCATAGTTATTTATTACAGGTGAAGAATTGGCTTCTAAACTGGAAGATTTTCTATTCTTCTTTATCAGATAATCATACCAGAAAGACCAAATTGACTAAAGTGGAGAAATAGAAAAAGGGCAACATACTATGAGTCAGAATTGACTTGATCTCAGTGGGTTTGTTTGGTTTTTGTTGTTGGTTTGTTTTTTCTTTGTATTATCAGAGTTGTGGTGGTGGTGGTGGTGGTTAAGTACCATTGAGTTGGTTCTGAACCATAGAGGCCCTATGTAGGGTTTCCAAGGAGCCACTGGTGAGCTTGAACTGTTGACCTTGCAGTTCAAACTGATTTTGCAGTCTAGTGTATCAACCCAAAGTGCCACACCAATCTGGGTTTCTTAACCTGAAGGTTAAGAAAAACTAAAGAAGCCTATGAACAAAATACTGCACTATTATTATTTCACTAACTTATAACTGAAAATTATCATTTCCTTCAATTACAAATACAGATAATAATCACAGTGGATTCAGCCTATGACTTTGTCACCAAAAATCATAGATATTTTCATATTATAGTTGTGGGCATCTTGAGTTGTCATTTATACTCACCACTACAAAAATTATACTGGTTATTAGACTCACCACTATTCCTTGTTATTTATTGTATTAATTAAAAGTACACATTATTTGATAACCATAATTCAGTATAACGGGTTTCCTTTATAATTCCTTGTAGTTTTTTTGTTTTTGTTTTTTAAGGTTTCTATTGTGGATTGAGTGAAAGTTTACAGGGCAGAACAAATCATACACTTTGTTTCATTTTAATGATTATAATCCCCTTCATGTACCATCAGTTAACAGCATTTCTCTCTATCTACTTTAGCTTAAAAACAAACAAACAAAAAATACTCAGGCATATATAATAAT
>NW_006408847.1:2274344-2276229 GCF_000296735.1 Chrysochloris asiatica
AACAACATAGCACAGTTGCCTACTACCATGAAACTGCAAAACGTAGAGCATCTCAGTATATTGAGATGATACATAAGATTCATTGTATGATTTTGATTACTAAAAATAAAAGTATTAGTGAAAAAATGATTTTAGTAGAATAAAAAGATTGTGCACTTTTTCAACTAACTGTTGTTAAGACTTGGTCTTGAGTTGATTCTGACTCTGCAACTCCATGTGGACAGTGTAGAACGGCTTCATAGGGTTTTCAATGCTGTGAATTTCAGAAGCAGATCACCAGCCCTTACTCCAAGGTATCTCCGTTGGGTTTTAATGCCAACCAGCTAGTAATGCTTAACCATTTGAGTGCCACCCAGGAGCTCCTAACCCCTAATACGTTATTCCTAGTCAATGCTCAGATGGTATTCTGGACTTCCTGGCACATGAATTTAATGCACATTTATTGAATGCTTAACATGTACTAGGCACTGTGCTAGGCCTTGGTGGTACCAAAATGGTTGGCTTAGTCCTTGCCATGGAAAGCGGCTTGACACTGTAGGGAAGATGTTCAATAACAAAATGAATGCGAGGGTGAAACTGTACAGGTGTACAGTGACCCAATTCACTTGTAAAGTGACAGTAAGGAGGCAGGAACATTTCTATGGGTAACACCTGAACTGTCTAAAGGCTGGGTAACAATTAACCAGATGAAAAAGGTATTCGCCAAGGAGTAGAGAAGGCAGTCTGAGAGAAAATAAGATAGGGTTTCCCACAAATATTATCCTAATGACTTTTTATCAAATATCATTTATATCAGTTAACCAACACAATTAATTTTTTCAAATTTCACTTTTTAAATAAATTAAATACCCGCTGGATATTCCGGCAATACATGAAGAACATAGTATAGGTAAAATCTAGAATTGTTGTTAAGTGCCGTAGAGTCGATTTCAACTCATAGTGACCCTGTATAGGGTTTCCGAGGAGCAGCTAGTGAGCTTGAACCGCTGACGTTGCAGTTCAAACGGTTAAAAATCTAGAATTGTTGTTGTTAAGTGCCGTAGAGCCGGTTCCGACCCATAAAGACCCTGAACGGAGTTTCCGAGGCTGTAAATCTTTACCGGAGCAGAAAGCCTCATCTTTCTCCCGTAGAACAGCTGGTAGTTTCGAACTGCTGACTTTGCGATTCGCAGCCTGATTCGTAACCACTACGCTACCAGAGCTCCTTAAATAGGAAGCATTAATTCCATTTTTAACCACATATTAAAAAATATTGATTAAATGGCTACTCATTTTCTTTTTGTCATCTCATGTACTATCAATTTGTACTGTGTAACGCACTCCAGGAAACAGTGAATTCAGAGAACACTTAAATCAATGTACCTTTCCATAAATCTCAACTGGGGCTACAAATTCCTACTTTAGATGCCACCCTTGTTTTCAATAAATTTTTTATATGCTTAAAACGGTTCAAAATACCATATAAAATTTTTGAAAATAATTGAAAACTATCTTTAGCACTTCAGACGAAGGGTTGAGATTTTTTTCTATTATCAAGTTAGATTGTCGACCGTTTTTATTTAAAATTCGCTGTTTAAAAAACCAACCAACCAGCCACTCAACTAAGGGAAAGTCAAACGTAAAAATAGAAGTTTTTTTTTTTAAGTTGTTAAAGCAGAGGGTAGTGGTTGAAATGAAGATAAATGAATGAGAAGAGAAGAATGGAAACCAAGGAGTCCTCCTCCAGTAAGGCAAATCTGACGGAAGGAGTCGGCGTTTCTTTCTACCGCAGCAAAACCACTTCCCTCGCGCCGAGAAAACGCTTAAGACTTTTCCTAATAAAGAAGCCACGTTCTACCACGTTCTACTACGAGGTGCTTCACGTGAAGCACGCGTAGAAAGTCTT
>NW_006408847.1:2276329-2287631 GCF_000296735.1 Chrysochloris asiatica
CAGTCCAGTGCTGATCCTATAGCTTCACACCAGGAGTCCATAAATGCATTAGGTTGAGTGAAAATGAAAACATAGCTTGTCAAAATTTGTGGGATGCAGCTAAAGTGCAGAGAAGGAATTCACAGCACTAAATGTTTACATTAGAAAAAGAGGGAAAGTCTCAAATCAATCATTTTTCAACCACCTCAAGGAATTAGAAAGGGAACAACGTAACAGGCCCAAAGCAAGCAGAAGGAAGGAAACAGTAAAAATAGAATCAGAAATTAGTAAAATTCAACACAGGAAAAACAATAGATATAATCAGTAAAACCTACAGGTGATTTTTGAAAAGATCAATACATTTGACGGACAGAAATATTAAAATCAGTAGTGAAACAGACCATGAAAATATCACAAGGATAATAAGGGAATTCTGTAAACAACTCTAAACACAAATATTTGCCAATTTAGATGGAACTGACCAATTCTTCAGAAAATACTACATCATTCACCCAATCTAAAATGGATAAGGCAGTTCAAATTTACCAACTTCTCATCAAAAACCCTATACTGGGTCACTGAGTCGGAACCAACTCAATGGCACTTAACAATATCAACAACATTACCTTTTGTTGTTGTTGTGATATATATGGTTTTGTTTGTTTTTGAAGTTTTTATTGTGAATTGAGTGACAGTTTATAGGGTGTATCATCATTTTTACATTCAACAAATCATACACCTTGTTTCATTATAATGATCATAATCCCCTGCATGTACCATCAGTTAACAGTATTTCTCTGTATTCATTTTAGTTCTTTAAACACTCAGGCATATATAATTTACAGCACCAAAGGGCACATTCCGCAAGTCTGCCTCCAAAGGAGCCCCGGTGTCTCAGTGGTTAAAGCACTTGGTTATTAACCAAAAGGCAGCTGTTTGAACTTACCAACTGCTCTTCAGGATAGTCTGAATCTATAAAGATTTTCAGCCTTGAAAACCCTGTGGGCAGTTCTACTCTACCCATATGATCACTATGAGTTGGAATCAACTTGACAACAGCAGTCATTACTTTTAAGACGTCCTGGGTACTGAAATGGCTAGCACACTCTGCCACTAACTGAAAGGTTGGAGGTTCAAGTTCACCCAAAGTTATCATGGAAGAAAGGCCTGGCAGTGCACTTCCAAAAAGTTAGCCAGTGTAAATCATACTGAATGCAGTTCTATTCTGATACACATGGGATCATCATGGGTGGAGTCGAATCTATAGAAACTGGTTTTTATTACTATTAAGGAAATTTAATTTATGATTTAAAACTCTCCCCAAGGAACTCTCTAGACACAAGTGGTTTCATTGATGAGCTCTACCAGATGAGAGAAAAACTAGCACCAATTCTCTACAATTTCTTCCAGAAAAAAGAGAATTGTGGGAACACTTCCCAACTCAGTTTATGAAGCCAATATTATTCTGATATCCAAACTAGACAAAAACAGTATAAGAAAGAAAATTACAGGCTAGTATTCCTCATGAATTTAGATACATAACATTCTAACAAATTATTAGCAAATAGAATCCATCAATATCTATAAAGAATTACATATCAGAGCCACATGGTTGTTTATTCCAAGGATACAAGGCTGTTTCTTATTTGGAAATCAATATACTTCACCATGTTAAAAGGCTAAATGAGAAAAGAATCACCCAAAAAGATGTTGAACATCACTAGGCATTAATCCAAACCAAGCTAGTTGCTGTGGAGTCAGTTCTGATTCCTATTAGGATAAAGCACTGGATTGCAAGGTCAATCTGAACTGCAAGGTCAGTGGTTCAAACTCACTAGCTGCTCCTTGGAAACTCTATATAGGGTGGTTATCAGTCAGATCTGATGCAACGGCACTTAACAGTAACAACAATGGCTCCATAGGACAGAATAGAACTGCCCCATATGGAAGGCCCTGGTATGGCATTAGGACAAGCATTGGACTGCTAACCTTAATCTTGGTGATTCCAACCCACCAGCCACTCCTCAGAAACCCTACATAGAGTTGCTATGAGTCAGAATCGACTCCACAGCACTTAACAAACAACAACAATAGGGTCTCCAAATCTCTAATCTTTATGGAAGCTGTAATCTTTCTCCTGATGAGTGTCTGGTGGGCTCAAACTGTCAGCCTTTTAGTTAGCAACTGACTGCTTAATTACAGCACCACCAGGTCTCCTTCATTAAACATTGTTGTTGTTGCTAAGTGCGTTCAAGTAGGTTCCAACTCATAATGACCCTGTATAGGTTTTCCAGTATGCAAATGATAAATCTTGTTTGCCGAAAGTGAAAAGGACTTAAAATACTGATGACCAAAGACTACAGCATTCAGTATAGATTGCACATCAATGTAAAGAAAAGAAAAATACTCACAATTATATCAGTAAATAACATCATGATAAATGGAGAAAAGGTTGAAGTTGTCAAAGACTTCATTTTGCTTGGATCCACAATCAACAATCATGGAAACAGTGGTCAAGAAATCAAAAGACATTTTGCATTAGCAAATTTGCTGCACAAGATCTCTTTAAAGATGTTGAGAGCAAAGCTGTCAGTTTGAAGACTAAGGTGTGCCTGACTCAAATCATGATATTTTCAGTTGTCTCATATGCATGTGAAAGTTGGACAGTGAATAAGGAAGACTGTAGAAGAATCAATGCATTTGAGTTATGGTGTTAGAGAAGATTATTAAAAGTACCATGGATTGCCAAACAAGTCTATCTTGAACAAGTACATCCAGAATGCTCCTTAGAAGCCAGGATGGTAAGACTTCATCTCTCATACTTCGTACATGCTATCAGGACCAGTTCTTGGAAAAGGACATCATGTTTGGTAAAATGGTAAAATACCGCACAGGCCAAACAAAATGATAAAAAGAAACCAACCTGGGTATTGTGAAGTAGAAGTTTAAAGGCCTAGATTTATTCCTTTAAGTGTTCGGTGGTTAACCAAAAGGTTGGGGGTTCAAACCCATCATTTGCTGAAAGGGAGACTATGTAACCATCTGTTTCTGTAAAGATTACAGCCTTGGAAACCTTATGGGGCAGTTCTACCCTATCCTATATGGTTGCTGACTCAGAATCAACTCTATTGCTATGGGTTTGATTTTGGGTTAACAGACCAAAGGACTTCATATCCAAATGTTCATGTTGAACCATTAACGTCTTACAATTTACTCTTCTGAAAAGAGAAAAGGCCAAAAAAACAAAAAAAACAAAACCTCTGTTTTCTGACTGTGTATTATGACTCAGGACCGCTTTTCTGTGGTCTTTTTATTGTTGTTAAGTGTCATCAAGTTGATTTCTGTAGTCTAGTTGCTGATTTTTTTTCCCCCTTGTCATGGAGGATGAGAGGAAGATGTGAGAATAGAAGGGGAAAATGTGAAGGCGTAGAGTGAGGATAAGCACTTGACTGATAACCTCAAGGTTGGTGGTTCAAATTCACCAGCTGCTCCTCAGAAATACTATACAGGGTTGTTATGAGTTCGAACCAACTTGACAGTACTTAACAGCAACAAGAGTGAAAAATAAGAACCAATCATTCTTCAAGCACCATCAAGGGCCATTCCCACCAAACCCTTGTTATGATCATTGTAGGAACATACGTGGGATCTGGCAGTCAATGCCATGTTCTCTGTCTATGACTGGAGCATAGATGGAGAGGAGAGAAAACAAGGTAAGTGGAGGGAGGGTTGTGTATGTGATGGTGACCTAATCAAACCTGGCGGGGCACATCCATGCTTTTATATTAAAAAACATCAGCGCCAAAGGTCCCTGGGTGTTGCAAACATTTTATACTCGGCTGATAACCAAAAGTTTGCCAGGAAAATCCCACCCGGGATCACGGCAGAAGAAACAGGCCTGACGATTTGTTTCCATAAAGACTATAGTTAAGAAAACCCTAGGGAACATTTCTACTGTGTAACACATGGCATTTTTCCAGTCACAAGCAAACAACAGAAACAAAATCAGCAACAAACCAATGTCCCCATCAATAGGTTTTCTAGTGTCTTTTTTGGCATATTATTATAATTTTTCCCCTAACACTCTGACTTTATCTGTTTTACAGGTTTTTGATGGAAGCGGATCATTTTTGTCCTACATTAACACATCTGCTGATCCACTCTATGGCCCCCAGGGCCTGGCCCTAACTTCAGATGGCCATGTTGTGGTTGCAGACTCTGGAAATCATTGTTTCAAAGTCTATCGATACTTACAGTAACAGTGGGCGGCTGGACACCCCTTATAAAGGTCTTGCACTAGAAACTGGAATGGATTTCTCAACGCGGGACCAGATTATGACAAGATTTTGTGTGTGTGTGTTTTAGAAGGAATCACTGGTGAACTTTCCAGCGTTATTTCTGAATGTAACAATTTCCTTAAAACTGAATATATGATTTCTGTAATTAATCTTTAGGATTAAAAAAGAACAACAAAACTCTTCTACTGAATCTGTAAAAACTGCAAAGTTTTACACCTGTGAACTATGGCTTATAGAACAGGGATTTATGTAGCTAAACTAATTTTGCAATTCAGACAAACATTTTAAAAACTATAATATTTAAAGGTATTTGTTAATCCTGTGAATGGTAGCTTTTGCTTAGAGCTTCCAAAAGCAAAACAAAAACAAAACCTGTTGTAGTTGTATACTTTATTTCACCTAGGTCATAAGACCCGAGGACTCTTCTAACCTCACTTTCACAGTAGGTAATACTCGTGATTATTTTTTGGATCATCAATAACTATGTATAAATTATGTTAGAAAAAATAAGGCTGTCTTGCAAAAATCCTCCCAGCTCTGATTGGCAGGCCTTGAGTTTAGCACCTAAGAATCAATGCAAATTTCCCAACTTTTCTGGGTTCGAACAAAGATCCTTTCTGTGCATTCATTTCAATTTCTCTTTTGTGCTCACCTTTCATCAGTAGACTAAGTACATTTTCAGGGAGACCTGAAAGTCTTCATGTTTTGAAAAGCATATGGCAACAGTCATGTGACCTTTTGGTAAACCAACAGCCCCATGAGCCCCAGATTCATGCACTGGAATGTAATCAAGAAAAGGCCCCGTCATGTTGTATGTGCTATGTTCTCACATGTGTCTCTCCTTTTTTACTTTGTAAAAGCGAAAGCTTTACCTCCTGCAGAATGTCAGCACATGTAGTAGGACACCAGTATCCTAGGACAGAGAGCCATAAGTAGCCCTTTGGAGGACTGATGGTGTCAACCAAAGGCATGTGATTGATGAATGGTTCCCCCTTAGAAAGCAAGTGTTACCAAAGTTGTGTGATCTCAAAAGCATTACAGGTAAGGGCATGTTATGGTTATTTATCATTGTCTAATGAATAGTTGAGGTATTATGGGACTATGTATACATGATTAGGGTAAGGTAGAATGTATAATATATATATATATATAAGTATATAGCTGAATCTTTGGTGTATCGAAATAGGCAGCACTCTGAAAGACAGACAGGCGTTGTCCGGCCATTCTTCAGCACATTCCTTTACTACACATTTGCAAACTGTCCTAAGTGGAGCAAGCCCTAAAGCAGATTCATTTTTGCTGTTTTCCAGGAATGAGGGTGGTGACTGACTTTTAGACAGAAAATGGCCTTCTATGCTTTAAAAAAAAAAATCATCAAAGCAAAATAAAAGTTCTACTTGAGTTATGTTTAATTTTTTAAATGGATTTAAAGTATCAATGCACTCTGAGAAATGTTCAGAATAATTTAGTGAATAGTTAATCTGTAAATTAGGATGTAGTCCATTTCCAACTGTTTAATTTTCTACTCAGTTCTACCAAATAGGATGTCATGTTTCGCATTTTTGAGAATGCTTTTGGAGTCTTTTTCACTGAAAGCACCTTAGAACTGTGGCATTAGAAAACATTTCCCATATGTATAATTATATAAATATGATGTTTATGCTTATTAATTTATACTCCAGTCATTCATTCTCTTATACAATTTTCAATTTTTTCAAAGAAAATCTAGCTGCTTCCAGTTGTTTATGAAATCTATTATGCCCAGGTCAACCTCTGGGAAAAAAAAATTTTTTTTGTTCTTTTTTCAGGAAGATTTACTGTTAGGTTTAGTATTTTTTTTAGTTATGTAGAATATTAAAAATATTTGAGTCTGTCTATTATAAAAAAAAGATACTGTTTCATAACATCAGTAGAATGAGTCTGAATTTAAATATTCATACTTACTGAATACCTTTTATGGGCCAGGCACCATTCTAGGTACTAGGGATATAGTGATGGATAACACAGACAAAAATCCCTGCCTTCTTATGGCTTACATTCTGGGAGAGGGCATTTTATTTTGTCCTTTCCTACTGTTCTGCATAGACAATAGGCTAGGTTCTTAATAATTTAAGAGAAAGCTTGTAAAATTAGTTGAATGAGTTTTAGCTCATTTTCACAAGTAAAATAGCTTCCAATTTAGATTTTAAGACGTTCTGGTGGCACAGGGGTTTAGCGCACAGCTGATAACCTACAAGTCAGAGGTTCAGACTCACCAGTCACTCTATGAGAGAAAGATATGCAGTCTGCTTCCGCAAAGATTACCAGCCTTGGAGCCCTTATGTGTCAGTCCTTCTGTAACCCATGGAGTCGCTATGAGTAGGAATAAACTCGATGGCAGTAGGTTTGGGATTTAGATTCTGTCACAGGCTATTAATCTGAAGACTAAGGATTTTTTTTTGGCATCACATTTAAATTATATTATTGAACTTAGTAGACATGAGCTTATAAACTAGCCATAATAGATTGGATATCAAATTAATTTTTTATAGGTCAGTATTGGCACAAGCTGGAATAAAAGAATAGATACTTTGGTTGGTTCAGATTTGTTCATCATCTGTTACTAAAACTGCTTATGGACACTCCAGGAAACACAACAATTTTCCCAAAAAATAAAAGTCATCATATATGTTGAAGTATAGATAACATTTCATGCTTGAATATATATGTGCATTGGCTATACTCCTATTACTTGTTAAGCATATTTTGGGGGAAAGATGCTGCTGTTAAGATACAAAAAGACAAGATTTAAATGAAATCTTGTCACATCCTATTGAAAATGGTTTCTGGTAAACTGAGAAGGATATTAAAAGAAGTGGCCTTTTTTTTCTGGGCTACAATTATTATTTGATTCCTCTTTGTGAAATGTACAGAACCTGTTTTACGTTCATGATAAGTAGCACTGAAAACTTAACTCATTCAAATCCTGCCCCGGGCACTTATGGCAAAATATTGCCAGTTAGAACTTCAAGGTCAGTGAGAGTAAATTCCCTCCCAATCCAGAGCTCCCTGCTGGACATGGGGCCATGGGGTCACAGGGAGTCACTTAGCTGACCATCCAGGAACACATAAATAAAAATCCTTTATGTAATGTTTGCTATTTTTTTAAGTAGTACTTGATATTTTGATAAATGTTAGTTTCCAGTAATTGATCAAGTCCCAAAGTTTTCTTACTTTAGTTTACTCTTCGATTAACGACTAGGTTTGAGGCAAACAAATATTACAGATCCATGGGACTAGAACACACTTGCGTCTGCTACTAAATAATACAGGGTATGTCTTAACACAGAGTTAACTGGAATAGCAGCACATTAGCAAGTTTCTGTGGTTCCTTAACATTAAAGATTTAGCATAAATGCTTCTGGTAATGCCTACTGAGTTGATTGGAATGAATACCATATCAAATCAACATCAGGTAATCTGCGGTTGATGTCAAATGTGGAAAACTCCTTTTGTACATTTGGATTCTATAGTCACCTCTCTAATTACCAGCTTCTGAAGAGGGAGGAGTGTCTTCAGTTTAATAATCTCAAAATAAGACACTTCCAGGTAGGAGGTAAAATTGCAGCTATTTGATGCAGACATCTAATTTTGCTTTAAAAAGGCAAGTCGTACTACTGTTGCATTCTGTAAATGTTGCAGGGTTTTAAACTTTACAATTATTTTAATATTTTTGATAACTAAGAAGCTAGAATTGCCATAAAGGAAACTAAGTGCCCATTAAAGATCTGTTTGTTATAAATAAGTAATTTTTCCTTGGTTGTTTTCTTTTAAATGACAGTAAGCTACAAATCATGGTGTTAATCTAAAAAACTTTCTGAAGCTGAGTCGTGTGGCAGTGATTGTGTGGTCTGTTTGTGGCGAGTGTATGAAAGTTATTAATATTCTAGTATAGATTAATAAATTGGCTATGTTGTTCCAATGAATGTACAGCACTTCCATTAACTTTTGAAAGCAACACAGCCTTAATCTCATTGATTTTGCTTTATGACATGGGAATGTTCTGTCATCAATAGAGTGTATTCTTCTAGTAGAATTCTTTATATCATTCTCAATTCTATAGCCTTTCACGCCTATGTATGAGTGTGAAGGTTTTTTGCCTCCCTTTTTTTTTGTTTGTTTCTTTTAAAATTTTGTACATTCCATATTTATAGGTCTGTTTCATACGTGTGTGTATAGAACACTAAGTCTTATGCTCTCTGACATATTCTCATTTGTTCTTTTATGACTCAAAATGCTGACTGCCTATTTAAAGAAAAAAATGAACTCTGTGCATCAAAGTGTTTGTACGTTCGTAGCTACATATGTACCACAGTATTTTGGATGCTTTAGTCTACAATAAAACTTTAAATTAATTCTGTCTTGAAACATAGGAGAAACAAGGTTCATAGGATATCTTTACCATGCACAGAATCTCAAATCATTATAATAAAGCTTGTTTTCTCCATCTCCAGGCTGAATGCTTATTTATTTTAACATATTTTCTTTTTTAGCGAAGGAAAATTGAGAATATTCTATAATATGAGGACTCTGTCAATACCTCAATCAAAATGCAAACCAAACTGTTAAGAGTAGTGAGAAAAAGCTTAGTAAAATTTTTGTTGGTTGTGATGCTAATAATGTTAGCATTTATGATGTATCTTTAATAAGGATTTGAAAAGTCGGGAAAGATATATACAGCATATACAATTCAAAGATTTTAAGTGTATATCAAAATCACTATCCTTTCAGTAAAGAATCATGAGGTAAAGAGAGCTTCTGGCAGTCATATCAGACACATCTGTAGAGGATGAAAGACGAGAAAGGGACTTCACTAAGAACACCGGCTTCAGGACCCAGAATTTAATGATAATAAAATCCATTATAATAAAAAAAATTTCCAGATTATATCACATTATCAATGGCCACTCATTTAAATTAATACTTAAATAACTTAAAGGTCAAGTTTGGACAGTCCATGGGAGATTCAGTTGTAATGAAGCATGATGGGGAACAGGCTTTGGTGATAGAAATGATGCTGGGGATTGCATGATAGAATTTTGTAAGACCAATGATTTCTTCACTGCATAACTCCAATATCTGCCTCCATCTTCACATGACTGTCTTTCCTCTGTGTGTCAGTGTGTCATCTCAATTTATGAGGACAACAATCATATTGGATTAGGGTCCATGTTACTTCAGTATAACCTCATGTAACTTAACTAACTAAAGGCATAGCTCATTTTATTGCTCTTCAATGTATTGAGCTTCACAGATATGGTGTTTTTACAAACTGAAGGTTTGTGACAATCCTGTGTTGAGCAAGTCTATTGGTGCCATTTCTCCAACAGCAAGTGCTCACTTCATGCCTCTGTGTCACAGTTTGGTAATTCTTGAACTATCTCAGACGGAGCTCTGGTAGCGTAGTGGTTACGAATCAGGCTGTGAGCCGCAAGGTCAGCAGTTCGAAACTACCAGCTGTTCCGCAGGAGAAAGATAAGGCTTTCTGCACCCGTGAAAATTTACAGCCTGTACAGGGTCACAATGAGTCAGAACCGATTCCACGGCACATAACAACAACAACAATTGCACACTTAATAGACTACAGTATAGTGTAAACATAACTTTTATATGCACTGGATGACCAAGAAATTTGTGTGGCCAGGGGCAGACTGTAGAACAGACTATCAACTGTTCATATGACCTTTTGCTTTCTTCATGTATAATGATCTTGATGTCACACCACAACTCCTCTGGTCTTTGGTCATTAGTGTGTAATGTATCAAATCTGTTCTTACGATGGTCTTTAAATTCAGGTGGGATATTGTCAAGGTCCTATTTTGACTTTTGGGGACTTGTTTTAATTTTCTTCAGTTTCAGCCTAAGTTTGCATATGAGCAATTGATGGTTTGTTCCATAATCTGCCCTGGCTTGGTTTTGGCTGATGATATGGAACTTGTCCATCATCTCTTCCCACAGATGTCAATTTAAAACTTGCTTTATTGCAGCACTTACTTTATAGTGGTGATCTGGAACCAAACATGCAATATCTCCAAGGTATGCCTGTATATTTGCAAATATTCTTCAGTTGATCTTTGAATTGCGCAGGTCCACTAATATGTGTGTGTGTGTGTTTAAAATGTTCTGTGATGCCAATCATCTCCACATGAGTTCATTTCTCCAGCAAATTGTGTACTTGCAGAAATTGCAATTCTTCCATATTTTTCATAATGCTTGTTGTTGTGGAAGTGCTGTTGAGTCGTTTCAACCAATAGCGACCCTGTATAGGGTTTCCAAGGAGCAGCTGGTGAGCTTGAACCGACAACTTTGCAGTTCAAACGGCTTTTGCAGTCTGGCGCATTAACCCACAGCACCACACCAGGACTCCATCATGCTTAGTGAATACTATAAATCTTGAATAATACCAAGGGATTCATATGAGGTATTGCATTAGGTAAATCTGCTGCATAAGACCTTTTTAAAATGTTGAAAAGCAAAGATGTCAGCTTGAAGACTAAGGTGTGCCTGACCCAAGTCATGATATTTTCAATAACCTCATATGCATGTGAAAGCTAGACAGTGAATAATGTAGACCTTAGAAGGATTGATGCATTTGAGTTATGGTGGTGTTGGAGAATATTTAAAGTACCATGGGCTGCCAAAAGAACAAATAGATCTGTGATGGAAGAAGTACAGCCAGAGTACTCCTTGGAAGCCAGGATGGCCAGATTTCATCTCTCATACTTTGGACAAATTGTCAGGACGAACCAGTCACTGGAAAAGGATATCATGTTTGGTAAAGTGGAGGATTGGAGAAAAAGAGGAAGACCCCCAGAGAGATGGATTAGCATAGTGGCAGCATCAATGGCCTCAACAATCATGAGGCTGGCCCAGAGCCAGGCAGTGTTTCCTTCTGCTGTGCATAGGGTTGCTATCAGTTGGTACTGACTCGATGGCACCTAACAACAATGCTGTTAATGTCTTCTGGTCTTTGGCCTTTAGTGTCT
>NW_006408847.1:2290896-2295826 GCF_000296735.1 Chrysochloris asiatica
CCCGCCCAGGTCCCGCCCAGACTACCTACGCGGCTTAGCCACCAGGGTCCGCTGCGCGCCGTCGGGTCTAAAGTTGCCGCTTCCTTCTTCCTTCCCGCCCCCCTCTCTTCCGCTCCAGGGCGGAGTCGGCGCCAAAATCAAACCCTCTTAGGCCTGCCCCGCTCTGCCCCGCCCCGCCCGACTGCCGGAAGACTTGCCTCCAGCGTCATGGTAAGAACTGAGGCCACCTTCTGAGTCCCCGAACTTCCCACTGTCCGAGCTTTACAGCCCCTCAACTACGTGAGGTTCTTGGCCTGACCGTCTAGCTGATCCCCACCGCGGGATTGCCGCTAGGTCGCCGCGGGGCGGCCCCAGGAACACGCTGGCGCTCGCACAGGCCACTACTGCCCGCCCCCGGATCACGCCTCCTCCCGCGGGAACCCAGAGGCCGGCGGAGGGGGCCTCCCCACAGCCGGCTACTCCTCTCCTGCCTCTTCGGCACCTGGAGTCTGTCCCCGGACTCCATCTGGGCGTGTTAGAACACGGGAAGTGTTGTGACGTGACCTGAGTCTTTCGTATCGTTAGGTGTCTTAGAGTTGGTTCCGACTTTGAGCCGCAGTGGATTTCCGAGGAGCGGTGAGTTTGAACCGCTGACCTTGTAGTTAGCAGTCCATTGCCCTGTAGGTAGTGGAGTACCCGTTGGGCTGCTAACTGCCAGGTCAGCAGTTCGAATCTACCAGTTGCTCTGCGGAGGAAAGATGAGGCTTTTTGCTCCTGTAAACATTTATTGTCTTGGGAACCCTATACAGGGTCGTTATTAGTGTGGAGGGAGCCCTGGTGTGGAACTGTGGGTTAATGTGCTGAACTGCAAAGTTAGCGCTTCAAGCTCGCCACATGCTCCTCGGAAACCCTATACAGGGTCGTTGTGAGTCAGAACTGATTCGACGGCACTTAACAACATGAGTGTGGCGCTCTAGGATCACCACTGGACTGCGAACCACAAGCTTGCCAGTTCAAACCCATCAGTTGTTTCTCAGAAATCTTATTCAGGGTCGCTGTGAGTCAAATTCAGCTCGACAGCACTTACTGAGTCCAAACGATTCAACACAACAGCATCAAGCGCCACACCAGGTCCCCGAAATATCTCCTACATGTACAAATTCTGATTTGTTAAAAAGACAACCACTTCAGAACCTTTCGGTCAGGGAAAGTGCAGACAAGAGGGCTGGCAGGCGCAGAATGAGATTGCGAGGTGAAGCGGAACGAAACCCTGAGATCCCCAAATTAGCTTTCTTACTTTTACAGTTTAGTGATTTCATATACTATGACGTGCAGTACACATTTCTTAATTGCTCAGAAATTCAAAACTAAGGTAACAGATCTTCAACTAATTAGATGGCTTTTGTGAGAATTCCTTGATTTTTACCAAAGGGCAGGAATCATTGTTCTTTTGTGTTGCTAGTTGTGCAGAGAGGTTTCTCAGTATCCTGGAAGCTCAGGACAGAATTAGTCTTAGTTGGATACAATGATGGATTAAGTTTTGGTAAAATTTCAAATTGTCATTTTGTGAGTTTAATGTTTTTCTACTCATCACATCACTTCATAGGCCTTCAAAGTTTCATGCAGGTTTTTTCCTGCTTCTGTTTGTCTAGAATCATTATCTGATTAAGTGGATCTAAGATTTTAAGGCAAACGATGTATTTATTGCATTAGGCAAATCTACTGCACAAAACCTTTTTAAAGTGTTGAAAAGCAAAGATGTCAGCTTGAGGACTAAGGTGCACCTGACCCAAGCCATGGTATTTTCAATAACCTTATATGCATGCGAAAGCTGGACAACAAATAAGGAAGACCGGAGAAGAATTGATGCTTTTGAGTTGTGGTGTTGGAGGAGAATATTGAAAGTGCCGTGGGCTGCGCATAGAACCAACAGATCTGTGTTGGAAGATGTGCAACCAGAGTGCTCCTTGGAGGCCAGGATGGCCAAATTTCGTCTCTCATACTTCAGACATATTGTCAGGAGGGACCAGATGCTAGAATTGATATCATGTTTGGTAGGGTGGAGGGTCAGAGAAAAAGAGGAAGACCCCCAGTGAGATGGATTGGTAAAGTGGCAGCATCAATGGGCTGAAGCATGGCAATAATACTGAGGTTGGCCCAGAATCGGGCAATGTTTTGTTCTGCTCTGCATAAGGTCGCTGTGAGTCGGCACCGACTCGATGGCATGTAACAACAAACAAGAAAGATTTTAACGTCTTACTTTAGATAGTGACTGGTATTTTGCCAAACCAGTGATGCTCAACGATCAAGGTTGTACGGTATTTCTTTGAAGATCCTTGTCCAGATGTAATTATAACTGATAACGACTTCTTTGTGGTTAAGCTAACAACCCAAGCCACCTGGGTATAAAATGATCAAAAAAGCCAAACAAGACTATATGTAAAACAAATCTGTGATATTATATTTCTTTTTATAGTTATTTACTATAACTACTTAGAACTGTGCTGCATTAATGCATTAACTTTCACCTTATACCTACTCAGCTCTACCTGTTGCTTACGCCTTCTTAATACTAAATGGTTTAGTCTATTTTTTTCCGAATGCTTCTGGAAAAATAAAATAAAATATAATAAAATTTTCTCTAGGTCTATGCTTTCGATCTTTATATATGACCAAGAAATGAATTGAGTGTTATGTTGATCAAAGACAAACTTTTCTTCTCTTTCCTTACTGAGTTAATATCTATTTGATTTGATGTAGCTGGGCTTGCTGGGTAAACTTAAGGCCAGGCATATTTTTGGAGTTGGATCATAGCAATGTAGTCTACCAACTCCAAGGGCATCAGGTGATATACACTTTAAATTTTCAAAATTTTATTATAGTTGATCAACAGGGCTAACTAGGAATTTTGTAACTTCTAATTGGAGAATATTCCATAGATAAATTTTTAAAAGTGGTTTATAATACATTTTAATTATAATACATTTTTAAGTAGCTTAAAATCAACCAGGAAGATTAGGTGTCTTTAGGTCAAATTTTGTGTTTCCTTACTAATTTGTATGATTTCTAACTTGTGTGATCAAGAATTTTTCTCCAATCTTAAACATTAAATGAACATTTGATTTTTTTTAGAGATATTTCTAAATAAGAATATTAATATAGCAAATATAGCACTCTTTTATGTTCTCTCATGATACTCTGCTTTGTTGTTTGCCATCAAGATGATTCTGACTCATAGTGACCCTGTATAGGGTTTCCAAGAGAGACTGGTGGGTTTGAACCGCTGACCTTCCCCTACAGCACCATAACGTGGCTCGATACTCTCCTTCGCTGGTTTGTTGGAACCCTGGCGTGGTGCTGTAGGATAAGTACTGAAATGCTAATGGCAAGGTTGCCGGTTCAAACCCACCAGTTGCTCCTTGAAAACCCTACATAGGGTTGCTATGAATCAGTGATGGACTGCGAAGTTGGCAGTTCAAGCTCAGCAGCCACTCCTTGGAAACCTTCTACAGAGTCGCTATGGGTCAGAACCAACTCGCCAGCACTAAATGACATCAGTCATAAGAGAGGCAAATGAATTAATCAGCCTGAAAACAATGTAAATGAATGATATGACTCATCTGCTTTTCTTGAGTAATAACTCAGAGCTACTGAACTGAACTAAGTATTAGGAGCTTTCTAAAACTCTGTCCCCTGCCAAAAATTCTCATTGCCTACCTCTTAGTTGTAGATTGTTGGGGAGTTCATGGGGCTCAAGATACTCTCTAGCATTTACAAGATATTAGGAAACTTTGCTAATGTTTTGGGGTTCCTTTGTTTCTGGTACAGCCACAGATTTAGGGATTCCTACTGCTCCACAACTCTCCTGACATGGCCTCCAGATTCTAGGCTGAGAAAAGCCTTGTCCTCAGCCCTGAAGCACAGTTTTTTACATTATGTAGGTCCAGGCACCCCCAGAGATCCTAATTCAGTTGCTATGGAATGTGTCTCGGCATAAATATGTTTTAGAAGTTCCCCAGACGGTTTATAAAGTATGGCTAGGTTTGAGAACCACTGGACTGGAGAAATAAGCTGAAGGAAGGAGCCTTTTAACTGGGTATGCATTTCATGCTTGGTTTATTCAGGTACTGTAAAGAGATGTTAATAAAGTGGTTTTGGATTGTAACTCCCAACCCCCTAGAGTTCTGGTGTGGCACTGTGGGTTAATGCGCCAGACTGCAAAGCCCTTGAACTGCAAGGTTGGTGGTTCAAGCTCACCAGCCGTTCCTCGGAAACCCTATACAGGGTCTCTATGGGTCGGAATCGACTCGATAACACTTAACAACAACAACTCAACCCCCTAGATTTAGTGAACAGATTGGGGGGCGGGGATATTTAAAAGAGTTCGTGGGAAAATTCCAATACATTTTAATTCCATTTTCCCACAATCTTTTTGAAGTCCCCTTGTAGATACTTTCCTGGAGCTTGCCTACCTAAGTTTCCTGATTAATTTATCCTACAAGGGCTATGTATGATTAACAGATTTCCCTGTTATTAATTGGTCTTGTGTTATATTGTTGTTCAGTGCCATTGAGTTGGTTCCGACTGTAGCAACACTGTATAAAGGTTTCCGAGGAGCAGTTAGTGAGCTTGAACCTCTAACTTTATGGCTCAAACCAACCTGCTCTCCAGCACATTAACCCACAGCACCACATCAGAACTCCTATATTAGAGGGCTTCACAAAGTTCTTGGAAAAAATGGAATTAAAAGTTAATGGATAAGATGCTTGACTGTTGTTTTGTTTGTTTGTTTTAATCTTGGTTTCCCTTGCATTATAATATAGAGTAGACACTGGAGAGGGAGAGAAAGGAATAGTCAGAAACACCACACTAGAAGGCTTGTAAGTCCGTCTTCTGCCTATGACTGATTGGAATACCTAAAATGGGGCTACAGCGTACCCAGTGAACGAGG
>NW_006408847.1:2295926-2297606 GCF_000296735.1 Chrysochloris asiatica
TCTGCTGTGCATAGGGTTGCTATCAGTTGGTACTGACTCGATGGCACCTAACAACAATGCTGTTAATGTCTTCTGGTCTTTGGCCTTTAGTGTCTAATGCATCAAATTTCTTAAGGTGGTCTCTAAATTCAGGTGGATATTGTCAAGATCACTTTTTGACTCTTGGGACTTAATTTTCTTCAGCTTGAGCCTGAATTTGCATATGAGCAATTGATGGTCTGTTCCACAATCTGCTCCTGGCCTTCGTTTGGCTGACAATATTGAGCTTATCCATTGTTTCTTCCCACAGATGTTGTTAATTTGATTCCTATGTATTCCATTTGTCAAGGTCCACATGAAGGTGCCTGACCCAAGCCAGGGTATTTTTAATTGCCTCATATGCATAGGAAAGTTATACAATGAATAAAGAAGATTGCAGAATAATCTATGAATTTGAATAATGGTATTGATGAAGAATAGTTAAAGTACTATGGTTTGTCAAATTTGTCTTGGGAGAAGTACAGTTAGAATGCACCTTAGAAGGAAGGGTGGGGAGAATTGGTCTTACATACTTTGGCCATGTTATCAGGAGGGACCAGTTCTTGGAGAAGGACATCATGCTTGGTAAAGTAAGGGGTCAATGAAAAAGAGGAAGACCCCCAACTAGATGCATTGACATGGTGGCTTAACAATGAGCTAAAATTGTGAGCACAGTGAAGGACCAGTGTGAGTCGTAACTGACTTGATGGCACCTAACAATATAATACCAGGTTGGAAATTCAAGATCACCAGCCGCTCCTTGGAAACCATGTACAGGCTCTCCATGGGTCAGGACTGACTCAACGGCACTTAACAACAACATAGCACAGTTGCCTACTACCATGAAACTGCAAAACGTAGAGCATCTCAGTATATTGAGATGATACATAAGATTCATTGTATGATTTTGATTACTAAAAATAAAAGTATTAGTGAAAAAATGATTTTAGTAGAATAAAAAGATTGTGCACTTTTTCAACTAACTGTTGTTAAGACTTGGTCTTGAGTTGATTCTGACTCTGCAACTCCATGTGGACAGTGTAGAACGGCTTCATAGGGTTTTCAATGCTGTGAATTTCAGAAGCAGATCACCAGCCCTTACTCCAAGGTATCTCCGTTGGGTTTTAATGCCAACCAGCTAGTAATGCTTAACCATTTGAGTGCCACCCAGGAGCTCCTAACCCCTAATACGTTATTCCTAGTCAATGCTCAGATGGTATTCTGGACTTCCTGGCACATGAATTTAATGCACATTTATTGAATGCTTAACATGTACTAGGCACTGTGCTAGGCCTTGGTGGTACCAAAATGGTTGGCTTAGTCCTTGCCATGGAAAGCGGCTTGACACTGTAGGGAAGATGTTCAATAACAAAATGAATGCGAGGGTGAAACTGTACAGGTGTACAGTGACCCAATTCACTTGTAAAGTGACAGTAAGGAGGCAGGAACATTTCTATGGGTAACACCTGAACTGTCTAAAGGCTGGGTAACAATTAACCAGATGAAAAAGGTATTCGCCAAGGAGTAGAGAAGGCAGTCTGAGAGAAAATAAGATAGGGTTTCCCACAAATATTATCCTAATGACTTTTTATCAAATATCATTTATATCAGTTAACCAACACAATTAATTTTTTCAAATTTCACTTTTTAAATAAATTAAAT
>NW_006408847.1:2324182-2328736 GCF_000296735.1 Chrysochloris asiatica
GGGCGGTTTGGGCCTCAGGGGACCTGGGTATCATCAGCTGGGCACTGGGCAGCTTGGGCCTCAGCGGCGGCTTGGGCCTCAAGGGGGGCCTGTGCCTCGGGGACCGTGCTGAAGGCGGGTTGGGCCTCAGGGGCACTGGGCCTTAGCGACCAGGCTATGTGGCGGGTTGGGCCTCCAGGACCCTGGGCCTCAGCAACCTGGCTATGTGGCGAGTTGGGCCTTGGTTGGGCCTGGGCCTTTGTAACCAGTCTGTGGGTGGGTTGGGCTCAGGGCAGTCCTTGG
This sequence comes from Chrysochloris asiatica, assembly GCF_000296735.1. Taxonomy (NCBI): domain Eukaryota; kingdom Metazoa; phylum Chordata; class Mammalia; order Afrosoricida; family Chrysochloridae; genus Chrysochloris; species Chrysochloris asiatica. The sequence goes on from NW_006408847.1 coordinate 2,324,465, forward strand.
CCTTAGTCGGAGTGTCTGGGCCTTGGGAGGGCCTTGGCCTCAGTGGGCGGACCTGTGCCTTGGGCGTTTCTGAGCCTCGGTGGCTTGGCAGAGGGCTGATCTAGCCCAGGGCAGTAGAGGGCTGGGGGTCGTGGCTGCCAGGGAGGTAGTGTCCGTATTTGATGAAGTAAAAAATGCCTCTCTCAGTCTCTCTGTACCGTGGGTACCCCGAATTTCCTGATATCCACACAGATATCCCTGTTTGTTCGGCTTTGTTAGTTTATGCTTCCTTTTCTCTGGAAATGCAGCCTTCTAAGTGGGGTTGCTTTAGCCTTGCATTCCAAGGTCTGCAGGGGGCAGAGGCACTCATCGGCGCGGAAGAGGGAGCCGCGTGCAGGCAGACAAAAGCTTAAAATGCCTGTAATTCCTCAGCAATTTGATCTTTTAAAAAACGAGTTCAGAATGTTGAAATATCAGCCCTTATGTTTGTTCAAAGGTTGTCTGTCTGCTAGACAGAGGTTTCTTATGTGCGATTCTGCCCCTTTTCCCCGAGACTGCCCTACCTGAGCTGCCTGGTCAGGGAAGCGCCGAAAGTCGAAAACTCAGCCCATTTCTTCATTGCTGCTTTTCCCCCTCTTCCACTCACCAGTAGACCAATGTAGTAATCAGCCAGTTTACATGACTGCTCATGTGGTCCCTTTGACTTTCACTGTTAGAGGATCTTTTATTAACTTTTAACAACTATGATCTTATACAATATTTGTCTTTTTGTAGTTTACTAATTTCAAGTGATTTTGAATCGGGCTGCGAACCTTAAGGTCAGCAGTTCAAAACTACCAGCAGAAAGATGAGGCTTTCTGTTCCCATAAAGACTTAAAAAGCCTCGGAAACCCTGTACAGGGTCACTATGAGTTGGAACCGACTCCACAGCACATAACCATGACCAGTGTTCTCCATGTTCAACCATGTTATTATGTGCTTCACATTTTTATCATTATTTTTGGTCATTGTGTAGTATTCCATTGTGTGTATGTTCTAAAGTTTGTGTAAACGTTTTGCTCTTGATGGACATTTAGACTGTCTACATCTTTTAGCGATTGTGAATAATACTGCAGTGAGCATGGGTATGCATATATCTTTTCATGTCATTGCTTAAGGATAGATACTAAGCAGAGGAATTGCTGGGTTATACAGTATTTTTCCAACTTTTTAAGAAAGTGCCATACTGTCTTCCACAGTGGTTGCATCATTTTACAGTCTTACCAGCAGTATAGGAGAGTCCCAGTCTCTCTACACCCTCTCCAGCATTTGTTTGCTGTCTTTTAGAATTTTGTTATCAATCTAGGGTAAGTTGATATCTCAGTGTTGTTGAGCCCTGGTGTGATCCTGTAGAACAAGTGCTGGACTGCTAACTACAAGGTCAGCAGTGCAAATCCACCAGGTATGGGTCTTGCCTCATTCTTCTACACATGGATTTCCAGTTTGGGCAGCACCATTTGCTGAAGAGACTATCTCTTCCACTCTTACTGTGTTTAGACCTTTGTTAAGGATCAACTGACTGTAGGGGGATAGATTTACTTCTGGATTCTCAATTCTGTTCCATTGATTTATGGACATTTCACTAGTACCAGGCTGTTTTGACTACTGTGACCGTGTAGTAGATTTTGAGATCAGGAAGTGAGAGGCCTCCACTTTTGTTCTTTTTTTAGTAATACTTTGCTTATCTGAGGTCACTTTCCTTTCTCAATAAAGTTAGTGATTACTTTTTCCATCTCTTTAAAGAATGATGTTGGAATCTGGATTGGTATTGCATTATCTCTATAGATTGCCTTGGGCACTGTTGACATTTCTACAATGTTAAGGCTTCTTACCCATTTTGTAGCTCTCTTAATGGTTTCCTGTAGTAGTGCTTTGTAGTTTTGTTAATATATAGTCTTTTGTTTCTCTGGTTAGATTTATTCCTTTTGTTACAGATCTCAGATTTTCTAATTTGATGTGTGGTAGTTTAGGTAGATAGTGTGTTTCTAGTAATTTGCCCATTTCGTCTGGATTTTCAGATTCTTTGTAGAACTGTGTTGTCCTTTTTATTTCTGTTGGTTCTGTTATAAGGTCACCCATATCATTTATATGTGTTATTTACATTTTCTCCTTTTGTTAGATTTGTCAGTGGTTTGTCCATTTTATGAATCCTTTCAAAGCACCAACTGCTTGTCTTGTTGATTATTTGTATTGTTTTTCTGTTTTCTGTATCATGTATTTCTGCTCTACCCTTCATTATTTGTTTTCTTCTGGTGGCTGTAGACTTAACTTTGCTGTTCTTTTTTTTATTATTATTATTTTTGTATTGTTGGAGATGTTTAGTTATGAGTTTGGTTCTTTTTGGATGTGTGCGCTTATTGTTATAATATGAAGGGCTGCCCTTGTTCTCTACTCTGTCAAACCTGGCAGTAAGCCTTGGAGAAAGGCAAACACAAATTTTCATTTTATAGTAGTTGTTCACTAGGCTGAAGAAGAAGTAAACACTTTTCAGGTTAGCTTAGTCTGTGAGCTCAGGGTAATCCTGGAGAAAGAATATCTAGGGAGATGTTTTGCAGTGTCAAGTAGACGAAAAAAGAAAGGTAGAGAAACCAGCATAATAAAAGACACAGAAGCCGAGAGAAGCATTTGGAGAGTGGAAGGTTAGAAGCAATCTTTGTATTTTAGCTCTTGGTACTGTTATGGTAGAATTTGAAGTGCGGAGTGGTAGAAGAGGCTGTCGGGGGTAGGTTGAACTCAAGTGCTAGAGGACCTGTATACCATTCTGGGTGTACCTGGTTACTCCTGTACAGTTGGGAGCCATTGAAGGCTTTAAATCGGGGGTGGGGGTGGGGGGAAAGCATGGTTAAATTTACCCTATGGCAATGTGAAATACAGACTTAAGAAAACCAGGCAGAAAGCATAGTTGAAGGCCCAAAGGTAAGTTTTAGGAGAGAGACAATGAAGATATTCAACTGAGGTAGTTGTAGAAATGAAACAGAGAGGATCAATTTTAAGAAATAGTTAAAAGCTGATATTTAGTGACTGGTTGGATGAAAATTAGGAGACATGAAGGAATCTAGGATGATTGCCAAGACTCTAACTTGAATGGCAAGGTGGAATCTAACAGACACAAAATCTAGAACAGCCAGTTTGGGAAGTAGGTGTGGGAGACAAGAGTTCAGTGTTAGGCTTAGTGGGTTTGAAGTCTGTCCAGCAGGCAGGTAGACACAGGAGATTGAAGCTCAGGAGCACACTCTGAAAGGCATATACAGATTTGAGTTATTAGCATAAGTGTTAGTTAAAACCATGAAAGCAGGTGGGATCAAAGGAAACGTAAGAAGGGATCAACAGTTATACTTTGGAGAACAGCACTGTCAGAGGGAACAAAGGAAAAAGACCCCCCAAAAAAAGAACTTTGAGACTATTTCTTTGGCTCATACAACTAATCAAGAAACATCTGGTAATTTTGTAGATATGAAATAAAGAATGGGTTTTAGGTTTCCTAGTAAAATAAAAACTCACATACTCTGGTATGTACTCAACATGGCAATTCCAAAATCAACCCCCATCTATTATTATTGTTGTTAAGTGCTGTCTAGTCTGTTCCGATCCATAGCGACCCTGTGTAAGGTTTCCGAGGAGGGGCTGGTGAGCTTGAACCGCCAACCTTGTGGCTCAAATAACTTTGCAGCCCAGTGAATTAACCTAAGGTGCCACAGCAGGAGCCCACCATCTATTATAGGTTCACATTTTTGACTGAGCTTTTGGTTGGATAGGGTTAGTCTTTTAAGTGTTTTACTTAAGCCTTTTAAGTGATGTAAAGTGTTTTGAAGTTCTTAGTAAATTTATATTCCCTTAAAATACCGTGCAATTTTTCAGAAGGATGCAGCGCTCTTAAGAAACATTAATGTGGAATCCTGTATTAGAGTACTAGTGATGATGTTTCTTACTCGCTATGGTTTTTTCCTGCAAGTCTTGTATTGAGAATTTTTTTTAATTGTTATTTAGATTTATGCATGTCATCTATATACAGCATCCAATAAAATGTACTGTTAACAAACACATTTCAGTTACATATTAATTAGCTCAGTTTCACTTTGGTTAAAGGCTAAGAATCAACTCTACAGCAACGGGTTTAAGTTTTTGAGTCAGTTCCAGCTCAGGGCAATCCCTGTGTGTTAGAAAGCCATTGACTTTCCAATGACTGATATATATATATAATCTTTTTAATGCAGAGAATAAATTTTATTAGTGGTTACCAGGGACTGCAGAAGA
>NW_006408847.1:2334511-2341260 GCF_000296735.1 Chrysochloris asiatica
ACTTGATGGCACCTGACAACAACAACAACAGGGTTTCCAAGGCTGCAAATCTTGACGGGAATAGAATGCCTCATCTTTCTCCCGCGAAGCGGCTGGTAGTTTCGAACTGCTGACTTCAAGGTTCGTAGCCCGATTTGTAACCACTGCTCTACCAGAGCTCTCTATCTTAACATTAGTCCCCTATTTTACCCATTCAAATCATGCCTCAATCCCTATATCCCAGAGCCCTGTTTTCCAGGTTGTACATAAACGTCTTTATTTACTTCTGTCTCACTTAACGAACCTTCCTAACTGTTCTCCCACTGGCCTTGTTTTTCCATTCTTCCATCTCCCCCCCCCCTTCTTGTGTATTGCCCCCTTCCCCAACACCCAGACTATCATGTGTCTATTCCCTACCCTGTGCTCCACCTTCCCTTCCCTTCACTTATTGACTCTTGTATCTGACATTTCACAGGACTTATTTTAAACATTAATGACACATGTCTGACAGTAATGAAGGCCAGGGCCCTTTATGAGGTCCTTGACTAATGAACCTCATGTGCATCTACATAAATTTTTACCACTTTGGGAGCGGAGAGAGGAGGTGAAGTGTCCCCAAGTCATTAGAGAGATGGATGGGGTTGAGCAAAGGGAGTTGTTCATCAGTCTTAATGATGGGGTTGAAAGTATAACATATGAGAAAAGTCATGAAGATCGTTTATTCTTGCATGAATGTGTACCCACAGGGCTGAAGCCAGGGCAGTGTATTCTAAGGAAGAAATAGCACGCAGTGTTGTGGCCCCAATTCTCAGCCCCAAGGGGCTGCAGGGATGGACTGTGGTCAAAAGGACCCTTAGATGGGACACTTTGGTACCTGGGGTCCCCAGTGCCCCATGTCAGCTGACTAACACGTGTGCATCCCCCTACACTTCCATGATGCCCCCTCCTGGGTGGGTCTGGGTCATTGGGTGAGTGGCTTGTGGCAACTTAGTTTCAGGTCAAGGACAGAGGCCACACTTGTCAGGACCTCAGAAGAAACTCTGGACTGTCCATTCTCGTGGGGACAGTAGGTGGGGAAGGCCAACCAGTGAGAGCCAGGGGATGCTGGGTTGAAGGACTGGTGGGGAAACCCTGCAGACAGTGTGTACCTCCCATAGAACTCAGGTCTTCCTACCTACAGACAGGGAGCCCCCTGCCCCCCGACAAAGCCACCAAGGGAATTTTCAGATCATTGGGGGTGATGAGCTGGGACCACCATCCTGAAAATACAGTGAGGGCAGAAGAGGAGAGGGGACCCCAAGGATGGGAATGGCGACTGTGCTGGGCCACCCTTATCTGAAGACTAGGTAACCCTCCACTTCAGGCATCAGTGGGGAGGCTATGTGGGAGAGGTAGTGGTGGCAGGTGACTTCATTAGGAGCCTGGTGGGACATTAACAGAACAGTTGAGGGGGTGAGATGATATGGTTATTCTCCATTTTTACATAATCCCAATTTTCACATAACAGCATGGTCTTTGGAACATAACCCTGTTGATAATTAAAGAATACGTGTGATATAGCAGTTAAAATGAACCTTTTTAGGTTTGGCGCTGAGAAATCAGGCCACTGCTGGTATCAAACAGGACCATGCAAAAATGTCAGCTGTTTTACACTCAAGTTGTTATAAAATACATGGTTTACTTTATTTCCTTTTGTGCTTTAGTCGAAGAAAAAAGGACTGAGTGCAGAAGAAAAGAGAACTCGCATGATGGAAATATTTTTTGAGACGGTAAGTTGTTTTCCCTAAGATTTTTTAGTATTTTGTATGATTTTCTCATTAAGTATATGCCATCTGATGTTAACTGTACCTTCTTCATTAATGATAAATACTAAGCAATTTCCTGAAGAATGGATAACATTCTGTAAACATGAGTTATCTTTGGACTATAAGTGTGAAGAAACCATATTGCACCATTGACATAATGTAGAATCTCTTCTCTCCAACCTGTTCTGCAAACTGGTCCCAGAGTTCCTTCTGAATCATGTGTTTGACTGTGTGCCTTTAATGTTTTCAAATAGTAATGATGATGATTTTGTTAAGTGCCATAAGTCAGTTCCAGCTCATAGAGACCCTGTATAAGGCTTCTGAGGAGCAGCTGGTGGGTTTGAACTGCTGATCTACAGCACCACACCAGTACTCCAGTAATAGCTCCCATGGATTGAGTGCTTATGAGGAGCCAAGCACTGTTCCAAGAACTTTGCACATATTAACTCGTTTCATCCTTCTTACATACAATGATGTTAGGTATCCTCATTTGTAAAATGAGCAAGATAACAAGAATACAAGGTTAATATAAGGATGAAATGAATTAATATGTACAAAGTTCTTGCAACAGTGCTGGGACTCTGGTAGCGTGAATCGGGCTGCTAATCTCATGGTCAGCAGTTCGAAACTACTAGCAGTTCCATGGGAGAAAGATGAGGCTTTCTGCTCCCATAAAGATTTACAGCCTCGGAAACCCTGTACAGGGTCGCTATGAGTTGGAACTGACTCCACGGCACATAACAACAACAACATACAATGACCCTAAGGATATCAAAAAATAGAAGCAGTAGTAACCCCACTCACTGCCATCGAGTTGGTTATCACTCATAGTGACCTTACAGAACAGGGTGTCTAAGATGATAAATCTTTACAGGAGCAGACAGCCTCATCTTTTGTTCCCTCTTAGTGGCTTGTGGATTTGAACAGCCCAACTTTACAGTTGACAGCCCAACACTTAGTCCACTGTGCCACCAGTTCTCATTAGAAGTACCAGGATTTAAACCCAGGGAGAATTTCCTGATTTTTGCAGGCACTGCTAAATACTACCTCTTTGCATTATGAATTTATCTGTAGTGTAACACAGATGTGATGCTACACAGATCTGTTAATTTAGTGCAGGTATTTGTGCTTGCACTAACAGGAAATATGTTTGAAGGTTTAGTTCCAAAGTGGTAGAGTCTGGTGCTAGAGCCTGCTTTCTTCACCATGTGGCTATAATGTGGCTTTTCTTTGCCTTTAGGTTAAAATGCAAACAGATCTTTAACTTAAAAAAAATATTAACTTCATATGGCTTAGCCTAATACTTGGCTGAATGTTCCAAAAGCTCCGTCTTACCCCAGCCTCCTGGACATTTTTGTTATATAGAAACGTGAAGATGATGGGTAAAAATGGTACATTTTGTTTTTAAATACCACTGAGTTGGTTCCGACTCATAGGGCTTCTGAGATGGTAAATCTTTACAAGAGCAGTTAGCCTCATCTTTCTCCCATAGGGCAGCTGGTGGTCTCAAACCAGCAACAGTGTGGTTAGCAGTCTGGTGTGTATCCTACAGTGCCAATGTGATCCCCAAAATAGATGTAGCTCCTGATAGCGTAGTGGTTATGAGACAGGCTGCTAATCTCAAGGTCAGCAGTTCTAAACTACTAGTGGTTCCATGGGAGAAAGATGAGGCTTTCTGCTCCTGTAAAGATTTACAGGCTCAGAAACCCTATATAGGGTCACTATGAGTCAGAGCTGACTCCAGGGCACATACCCAGCACCACCACCTGTTTTTATTCATTTGACATATAGTTTGGTGAGAATAGTCTAATTGTGTTTTTAAGTACTTTAAAACAACAGATCAATCCCTTCTTGCATGAGCTATGTGAAAGCTTTTCCAGTGTCATGCTACAGAAAAATAGCTCAATCAGAAACCAAAAGGGTGTGTCCCTATTGTTGTTTCATTAGAAACTGCACCTGCTGTGGGGCTTCAGATCACTTTCTCCATTGTTAAAAATGTCCTTTTGGTGTGTTATGAGTGTATGTGATGTACCCTTAAAATAACCCCCAAAGTTCTCTCAGTTTAAAAAGTCTTAGTCTAAAATTCAACCTTTATTAATTACTTGATATAATAGAATATCAAATTAATGGAATCCCTTTTCATTTTAATGGTACAGATTCTCAGAAAAGCAAAATGTTCAAATCTTTGAAAAACTATTTGTAATCATAACTATTTCTTAAAGTCATTGTCAGTTTCTAACAAGGTGTCATATTAATAATGATATGAATAGAAAGGTAAATTGATGTTTGTATATATTTGAAATTTTAAAAAATGAATCTTGTAAAGCTGTAATATTTTTCCTGTGGTTTCAGGACAAGAAAAGTAGATTTAATTCCTACTGGGCTGGGGAGAGTGGTAGGGAAATTATAATACTGTTCATTTTCTCAGATATCAAAATCGGCCTTTTCTGATTGAAAAATTTGCTTCAACCCTGCTTTTATGAGTGTTATAAGAGTATATGATGCTGGTATCAGCAGCTGCAATTCATGTAACGTTAGAAATTCATTCATTTATTTCAGTCTCTGTATTCTTGTTCCCTTTTCTACACTGTAGCCTAATTAATTGTTGTTCATCAGTCTTAATGATGGGGTTGAAAGTGTAACAGATATGAGAAAAGTCATGAAGATCGTTTATTCTTGCATGAATGTGGTATATCTAGAATCCAAACTGATGTCAAAGTTGATAAATGGTAACCATAAACCTTTCAAGAATTCAAAGTCAACGATGTGGTATAGAGAGGAAAGAATATGGTGCAAATAAATAGGAAATCTGGATTCTCCATTGTTGTTACTGGCAAGCTGAATTCCTTGGGTCTCTTCATTTTATTTCTCTATCCTTCTTTTTCTTCAGATTAAAGAGAGTTGTTACTATTAAGTGCTGTTGACTCAGTTCCGACTCATAGAGCCTCTGTATAGGACTTCTGAAGAGTAGCTGGTGGCTTTGAACTTCCAACCTTGTTAGTAGTCCAGTTTTTATCTTACAACACCACACCAGGATGGATGCCAACTTTAAGAGTATGGACTAAATAATATTTTAGGGGTTCTTATTACAAAGACCAAAAATATTCATTTATTCTCCATTGTGCAGTTTCTGCCATTGACTTTTACTTTAAATGTCCACCTGATTTGTAACTCCTGTACCATTTATGTGTGACCCTTGTTGTTAAGTGCCTTTGAGTCAGTTCTGACTCATAACAACCCTGTATAGGGTTTCTAAGGAGTGGCTGGTGAGTTTGAGCCATCGACCTTGTGGTTAAGAGTCCACGGCTTATCCTACAGTGCCACACAAGGACTCCTTGTGACACTTTTGCTGTTGTTAGGTGCCATTGAGTCGGGACCCCCTCGTAGCAACCCTATGCACAACAGAACGAAACACTGCCCAGTTCCCTGCCAATCTCACAATCCTTGCTAAACCTGAGCCCATTGCTACTGTCTCTGTGATAATCCATTGCACTGGGGTTCTTCTTCATTTTCTTTGAACCCTCCACTTTTCCAAACATGATATCCTTCTCCAGGAACTGGTCCCTCCTAACAATATGTCTGAGCTATGCAAGACAAAGACTAGCCATCCTGGCCTCTAAGGAGCAATCTGGCTGTACTTCTTCCAACACAGATTTGTTTATTCTTTTTGTTTTCCACGGCACTTCTAATACTCTCCTGAAGCACCATAACTGAAATGCATCAATTCTTCTGTGGTCTTCCTTATTTACTATCCAACTTTCATATGCATATGAGGTTATTGAAATACCATGGCTTGGATCAGGCACACTTTTGTCCTCAAACTGACATCTTTTCTCTTCAATACTTTAAAGAGGTCTTATGCAGCAGATTTGCCAATTGCAACACGTCGTTTGATTTCCTGACTGCTGCTTCCATGAATGTTGATGGTTGATCCAAGCAAAATGAAGTCTTTGACAACTTCAATCTTTTCTCCATTTATATGGATGTTTATTGCTACAATGGTGAGGGTTTTTGTTTTCTTTACATTGAGATACACATCATTCCGGAAGGCTGTGGTCTTTGATCTTCATCAGTAAGTATTTTAAGTCCTCTTCGCTTTCAGCAAGCAAGGTTGTATCATTTGATTATCACAGATTGTTAAATGAGTCTTCCTCCAATCCTGGTTATATGTTTTTCTTCATATAATTGAGCTTCTTGGATTATTTTCTTAGCATACAGATGGAATAAGTATGGCGCACACCTTTCCTAATTTTAAACCATTAGGTGTTCCCCTGTTCTGTTTGAACAACTGCCTCTTGGTCTATACACAGGTTCCTCATGAGACCAATTTTAGTGTTCCGGATTACTCCTTCTTCATAATGTTGCCCATGTCTTATCATGATCCACACAATTGAAAAGCCCTTGTGTAATCAGTAATAGCACAGGTAAACATCTCTCTGGTATTCTCTACTTTAAGCAAAGATCCATCGACATCAACAATAATATCCATCATTCCACATCCTCTTCTGAATCCAGCTTGAACCTCTGGAAGTTCTCTGTCAGTCTGGTTGTGGCCATTTTTATATTATCTTTAACAAGATTTTACTTGCATTAATGATACTGTCTGATGATTTCTTCATTCCGTTGGGTCACTTGTCTTTGGAATGGGCACAAATACAGATCTTTTCCAGCCAATTGACCAGGTAGTTGTCTTCCAAATTCTTGGCACAGATGAGTGAATGCCTGCAGTGCTGCATAAGTTTGTTAAAAGATTTCAATTTCTATTCCATCAGTTCCTGGTGTCTTTTTCTTTGCCAGTGCCTTAGATGCACTTTGTACTTCCTTCAGGATCATTAGCTCTTGATCATATGCTACCTCTTGAAATGTTTGAACATTCACCTTTTCTTTTTGGTAAAGTGACTCTGTGTATTCCTTCCATCTTCTTTTGATGCTTTCTGAATCATTCAATTCTTTGCCCATAGTATC
>NW_006408847.1:2341360-2342349 GCF_000296735.1 Chrysochloris asiatica
TGAAAAATGTGGGAACAGTGGTGATTGTTATACAACAAGGTAAATGTAATTAACATCATTTAATTGTACACATAAAAATGGCTGAAATGGTTTGTTATATATTATTTCTCCACATAATCTTTTTTTTTTTTTTTTTGATTGGTAGAGTTATTTACTGACACGGAGCATATAAGTTACAATACAAAGTAGTTACAGTGGGTAGAGGATAACTTTACTTTTTTTTGTAAATTAATTAATTTTTATTTTTAATTTTTTATTGTGAATTGGGTGAAGGTTTACAAACAATATATCAGCTCAACATGCAGCAAACTATACACTTCTTGCTTCAGCTCAATGATTACAATCCCCTCCCTGCAACCGTGTTTATCTTACTTCCTCTCTGTGGCTGCCCATTTCTATCTTAAATTACACAAATGAACAAGGCAACAATATTTGATGTGTACTTACAAAAACAAAAAAGTATATATTCATTTAAATATCCAAAGGGTTGAAGAGGTCTTGTGCAACAGATTTGCCTAATGTAATATATCATTTGATTTCTTTCTTTTTTGTTTTTAAAGCTTTGTTGTACATTGAGTGATAGTTTACATGGGAGAACATCAGTTTTGCACTCATCCTATCGTATTTTGTATCATTGCAATGATTACAATCCCCTCCATACATTACCATTCAGCAGTATTTGAGCCTATTCCCTGTTTTTTTTTTTCGTTTGTTTGTTTGTTTTGATGTACACAAAAGCACTCAGGAGTATATAATCATTTAAACAAATAAAGGGCACATTTTGCAAGCCTGCCTCCTGGCCCTCAACACACAGCCTTTCTCTTTCCATGAGTCTAAAGTCCTCAGCTGCTGTATCTCTCCATGTCCTCGTCTTTACCTCCATCTCTGGCATTGCTGCTTCTCTGGTTAAGGTCCTACATTCCACTCATGCTCATCTCCCAGGATGGTCCTAGGGTCCTCTGTTCCTGGATTGTAAGATTAACTACTAC
>NW_006408847.1:2342861-2344300 GCF_000296735.1 Chrysochloris asiatica
CCTCTGCGGCTAGGTCCTTGTCTGTGGGCTCAGTAGTCCCCAGGTCTCACTACACTTCAGACCAACCAGCCCTTCCTCTTCTCTCATCTCCAGGTTGATGGGATTCTAAGACATATGGTTGAACTCAATTTCTTCATACTTCATTGCTTCATACTTCATTCGCCATATCTTCATTGCTGCCTTTCCCCCTCTCCCATTCACCATTAGACCAGTGTGGTTGTCAGCAAGCTTACATGCCTGCTTGTGTGTTCTCTTTGAGTTTTAGTCTTGGAGGGGGGTTTGTCCTGTAGGTACTTGATTAATCGCCTTGATGATGCCCTGGTGAACACCGTGCTTGTTCTTATAGTAGCCAATCAGACTGCCGTTTTCAATGACAGGTTTTTTTTGGAAGTAGATTGACGGGCCTTTCTTCTGAGGTTCTTCCTGGCAGCCTCGATTTACCAATCTTTTGATTAGTGCTGCTGAATGCATTAACTATTTGGACTACCCAGGGGCTCTGGTGAAAGAGTAGTTGGAGACTAGCAGTAACCTGAAATCAGATTGTATTTTTCTACTTGGGTAGATTCTTTTCTCTAGCATACCTTCACATTGCTGCTATAATTGTCTTAATGAAATCACTCATTATTCTAGTGATCATATCAGTGTGGACTGAGGGCTTAGGTCAGGTGGAAAGGTCAGGGGACTGGAGGTTTGTCAGTCCCCTGCTCTAGATGCTCTGTAGCTGCTTTCTTGCCTAGAATAAAGTACGTCTCCTCAGCTAGACAGTCAGCCTTCCGTAATCAGGCCCTGCACAGACTTTCTCATCTCATCTATCATTCTCCGTAACGTGCTCCATATGGAAACCATTCCACAGTGCTTGTCATGGAACATGGCACTTAACTTCCATGGTGCCTTTGAGTATTCTGCCCAGGACATCCTTCTCTCCACTTCTCCCCATCTTGCCAAAATCCTTTTCATCCCAGCCCTCCTGGATAACTTTCTTTCCCCACAGGGTAGAATTAATTTCTGCTGTCCTGGGTATTAACACAGGCATTTGTACATCATCAATTTTCTTAGATTGTAAGAATCTAAGAATGTAAGAGAAGGTCAGTATAGTGGTTCATTCATATCATTGGTTCATTTGGTAGATACTAAATTTCTACAGAATACCAGATTGTGTCTCAGTTACACTTCTTACTGTTCTACTGGCAGCATCTACCATGTTGTTAAGTGCCATCAAGTTGGTTCTGACTCAGAGCGACCCAGTATAAGGTTTCTTAGGAACGGCTAGGGAGTTTGAGACTCTGACCTTGTGGTTCAAACCAGCCATGTGATCCTGTGCTTATCCTACAGTGCCACACCAGGACTTCAATAAGACTTAACTATATGCACCTACCCTTCACTAACTGTCTCTTTTTTGTTTTTTGTTTTTTTAAGTTTTTATTGTAAATTATGTGATC
>NW_006408847.1:2344540-2349161 GCF_000296735.1 Chrysochloris asiatica
ACATTCACCTTTTCTTTTTGGTAAAGTGACTCTGTGTATTCCTTCCATCTTCTTTTGATGCTTTCTGAATCATTCAATTCTTTGCCCATAGTATCCCTCAAAATTTCAAGTAATTTCTTGAATTTCATCTTCAGTTACCTCAGTTTGAGAAATGCTGAGTGTGTTCTTCCCTTTTGTTTTTCTAACTTTAGGTCTTTGCACATTTCATTATAAGTTTTGACTTTGTCTTCTCGAGTTGACCTTTGAAACTTTCTGTTCAGCTCTTTTACCTCCTCACTTCTTTCATTTGCTTTCGCATCTCTACCCTGGAGAGCAAGTTACAGAGTCTCTTCTGACATCCATTTTGACCTTTTCCTTCTTTCCCGCCTTGTTAATGACCTTTTGCTTTCTTTCTGTATGATGTTCTTGATGTCCTCCCACAGGTCTTCTGATCTTCGGTCTAATGTATAACATCTGTTCTTCAGATGATCTCGAAATTCAGATGGGATGTATTCAGTGTCATATTTTGGCTCCTAAATGTGAATATGAGCAATTGATGATATGTTCCACAGTCTGCCTCGGCATTGTTTTGCCTGATGATATGGAGCTTTTCCACCATCTTTTTCCACAGATGGTGTAGTCTATTTGATTTCTGTATTCCATCTGGTGAGATCCATGTGATAGTTGTTTTTGATGTTGTTTATTTATAAAAGGCATTTGTAATGAAGAAGTCATTGGTCTTAAAAAAAAAAAATCTGTCATGCCATCTCCAGCATCATTTTTATCACCAAGGCCATTTTTTCCAACTGCTGATCTTTGTTTCCAGTGTTTGCATTACAGTCATCAGTAATGCTCAGTACATCTTGAGTACATGTTTGATCAATTTCAGACTGAAGAAGTTGATAGAGTTCTTCAGTTTCATCATCACTGGCTTTAATGGTTTGTGCATAAATTTGAATAATAGTGGTGTTAACTGGTCTTACCTTTACGTGTATGGGTATTATCTTATCACAAACAGCATCATACTTCCAGACAGATCTGGACATTTTCTTTTTGATGATGTATACAATACTAATGCTCTTAAATTTCTCATTCCCTACATAGTAAACCATGTGATTGTCTGATTCAAAATAGCTAATACCAGTCCATTTTAGCTCACTAATGCCTAAGATATTGATGTTTATGCATTCATTTCATTTTTGACAATTTACAGTTTTCCTAGAGTCATACTTCGTACATTCCATGTTCAGTTTATTAGTGGATGTTTACAGCTGTTTCTCTTCATTTTGAGTTGGGCTTCATCAGCAAGTGAAGGCCCTGAAGACTTTACCTCATTGACGTCATCACGATCAGCTCTACTTTGAGGCAGCAGCTCTTCCCCAGTTGCATTTTGAGTGCCTTCCCACCTGAGTGGCTCATTTTCAGGCACTGTATCTGAAAGTATTTTGGTGCTCTTCATCATGTTTCAGTATACAAGTATTTGGGTGCTGAAAGTGTTTCACTGCTATTCATAAGGTTTTCTGTTACTAAATATTCAGAAGTAGTTCATCTCTCCTTCCTAGTCTGTCTTAGTCTGGAAGATCATTCAAAACCTGTCCACCATGGGTGACCCTTCTGGTATTTAAAATACCAGTGGCATAGCTTCCAGAATCACAGCAACATGCAAGCCACCACAGTACCACAAACTGACAGATGAGTGGTGGTTGTGACACTAGGCAAGTTATATAAATTCTTTCTGTCCTTATTTCTTCATCTGTGAAATGCTGGTGATGATACGTACCCCTAGAGTAGATATGTAGACACCCAGATTGTTGCTTTTATATTTCTAGCAATGGTAAATGCAAGTTTAAAAGATCAAATAAACTTCAGGGGTCATTACAGAATTTGACTATGTATTTATGTTAAAAGTAGAAAATGAAGAATACAAACAATATAATGCAGTGTGTTCATAAATATTAATAGTGGTAGGATTTTAGGTGTTTTATTTATTTTTAAACACTTTTCTAAATTTCTGATGATGACCATAGTGTTACTAGTGGTCCCTTATAATGACCCAGCATGTACAGAGTAGAACTGCTCCATCGGGTGTCCAAGGCTCTGGCTTTTGATGAGCAAATCACCAAGCCTTACTTCCATGGCACCTATGGGTGGGTTTGAATGTTTTAATTAGTAGTAATCCAGCACTTAACTATTTATGCCACCCTGGGATTCCTATAGCGAACATACGTTACTTTGATGATCACATTAAAAGCCAACACATACATACTATGTTGTTGTTGTGTGCTGTTGCGTCTGTTCCAACTCACAGTGACCCTTATATAGGGTTTCCAAGAGTTGCTGGTGGATTTGAACTGCCGCCCTTCTGGTTACCAATCCAGTGCTTATCTTACAATGCCACACCAGGGCCTCTAATTATAAGTGGGGTATCTTTGAAGTCTTAGACATCTTTTCAATAGACAGTCATTAGTAATAATGTTAGCGCATGAGAGTATTTAGCCACAAAACGGGCCCAATGAGTATTTGTTGAGTTTTTCTACAAATTGTTTCATCAAAAACTTATATGGGTAGCTTTTTATTGTCATAATATAATAAAACTATTAACATAATAGAAAAAGAGTTCTTTGCCCCTTGCACTTATGAAGTACACAGGAGCAGTACAACACAGTAGCTTTGTTTCTGGAGTCTGTTTTACCTAATAGCTTTGTGACGCTGAGCAAGTTACTTAACCTTTTTAAGCTTCAGTTTCCTCAACCAAATCAGTTGCCATTGAGTCGATTCTGACTCCATGCATGCCCCTCAGGTCTGGAACAAAACTCAAATCTTGTGGACCAATTTTTAGCCAAGAAGTAGATAGGTATATAGCGGGGACAACAACACTAGTGAGGTATGAACACCATGGAATGGGCAATCATTCAATTCAGAAGGGCAGCATTGACCTTAAAAAACTTTCAGAAGGCTTGGGAAGGTGGGTGGAATGGAAATGAGACCCTCAAGGAGGGAGTGGGATAACTGTTACAGGGAGGGCACTGCAGTCATTGAGATAAAACAGTGTATGATTTGTTGCTTGTATGACTGATGATATGCTCTATAAACTTTTACTCAGTTCACAATCAACATTTCAACAACAGCAACAAAATCCATATTTCATCAGTATTGGAAGCCTGTGACCTTTCACAAACAAATTGTCAGACCTTACCCCTGAGGCCTCAGTGTGGGTTTGAACCACCAGTCTTGTAAACAGTTTGTACCATCCAGGGATAATCTGTTAGAAAGGGTGATCATAGTAATAGGCAACTCACATTGTTTATATGAGATGACAGTATAATGCATAGATCATTTTAAGCATTTATGTTGTCTAGTATTTTCACTATGTGTTCGCCATGGTATTTTATGCATCGACAGCTTTTATAAAGCACTAGAAACATCTTTTCATCTCTCCTTTATGGTGTCTGTTTAATACTGGGAAGTTTAAAAGAACTAAGATTTACCTGAGGCAGTTTACTCTGTCCACTTAAATATCATGGAATAGTCAAAGGCTAGTTCTTTGCTAACAAGTCATTCCTGGTGGTACAGTGCTAACCAAAAAGTTAGGTGTTCAAACCCCTGAGACATTCCACAGGAGAAAGATGCAGTTGTCTGCGCCCATAAAAATTTACAGTCTCAGAAACCCTATGTGGCAATTCTGCTCTACCCTACAGGGTCTCTACTAGCCGGAATCAGCTCCACAGCAGTGAGAATGAAAGAAGTTCTTTGCAAGCCCATTTATATAACAATCTCACTAGGGATGCCAGTATGCTAGGGGCTTCTTCTGAACCACTTGTAGGCAGATCTCTCAGTGAATTCATGTTCTTTTCCTATGGAAACTAAATTATTTGAAAATAAGTTTGATTAATTCATTTTTCTAATGCATTAGAAGCCTAAAGACTCCTGGTGTGGCACAATAGAATCAACACTGGACTGCTAACCACAAGTCTGATAGTTCAGACCCACAAGCTATTCCTTGGAAGCCCTATGTAGTCTCGAATCGGAAATGACATAACAAAATTTAACAACAGAGGCCTAAAGCCAGTAATCTCTTGCATGACCTGAGATCCTAGAGTATAATTTTATCTTCTAACTATTTGTTTCCAGACATAAAAATCAAAGGTCTTATACTCTTATTAAATCTAACTTAGTGTCTTCCATAATTTACCAATCATCAGATGAAATTAAATTTTTTAAAAAAGTTTTTATTGTGATTTGAGTGAAAGTTTACAGGGCAGATCAGTTTTACATTTAACAGATCATATACTTTGTTTCATTACAATGATTATAATCCCCTCCATGTACCATCAGTTAACAGTATTTTTCTCTAGGCACTTTAGCTTTTTTTTTAGACACTCAGACATATATAATAATTTATACCACCAAAGGGCACATTCTGCAAGCCTGCCTCCTGGCTGCCAGCTCTCAGTCCCTCTCTTTCCATGAATCTAGTTATCAGCTGCTCTCTCTCTCCATGTCCCATCTCTGCCTCCATCTCTGGTGTCACTGCTTCTCTGGATAGGGTCCTGCATTCTGCTTGTGCTCTTCTCCCTTCGTGGCCCTAGGGTCCTCTGATCCTGGTCTATAAAGTTAACCACTCCACTGTGTTTGTTACAAA
>NW_006408847.1:2350088-2355121 GCF_000296735.1 Chrysochloris asiatica
TTTAGGCTGAAGATGGGCTTACACATTTTCTGTAGTCATCCTTCCCAGCATTCCTTTCTATCCCACTCAGGTGTCTATTTTACAATAGTAGGCAAGGGAAACCAATATTTATAAGAGAGTGAAACATTTTAGTATTATTTCCCCTCTTCAAACTATACCTAGATCCCTGTATCACAGAGCCCTGTTGTTCCAACCTGTCTCAGTGTTCTACTGTCTTAACTTGTTCTTCCGCCTCCTCCCACTTCTTGTATTGCCCTCCCCAACACCCAAACTAAACTCCCAACCCCAACCCCGCTGTTGTGGTTATCTTATATTCCATTAACTCTTCCTTCCATTTAAGATAGTCTATTTTATCCTGTAATCTACTTGACCTTCTCATCACCTAGATCTCTGTTCTCTCTGTTTACCTTCTTTTACATTGTAATTGTTTTGATTATAGACTGACCTCCCAGATCATCCTTTCTTATAATTTTTATTCTACTTGATTTATTATATATTATACTACTTGCTTTATTACATATATGTTCAGTTGTTGTTGTTAAGTGCTGTCAAGTCGATTCCGGCCCATAGTGACTCTGTTGTATAGGGTTTCCAAGGAGTAGTGGTAAGTTTGAGCCACTGAGCTTGCTGTTCACACTGACCTTGTGGTTTGCTGTATTATCCCACAGCACACCAGGACTCCTGTATTCAATAACTGCTGTTTTATCCAGCTATCAATTCTTTTGTGTGTTTTTTTGGATGGCTTTCAAAACAGGGTTTTGTTTTACTGTACCAGTCCTTTCTTAAAAGTGTTTTTGGATAAGTAAGAGTTGTTATTTTTCAAAAAGGTAGTTTCCATCCTATTGAAGTTGCTTTCTCAAATTTAATTGGAAAGAAATGGATCCTAGATTTCCATAACAATAATTATTTTTTAATTACCAAATACTTTAGTCTTTTCAGAAATTTTACTTTTCTTGTCCAAGGTCTTTTTACCACTTGAACCAAGGCTTATTATAAGAAGACATGTGTTCCTTAAACAGATTTCTTCCAACAATACGATAAAAAATTTTACATGCATAGCTTTCCATAATGTTTTGTTTACCTATGGAAAACATACTACATATATACGTGAATTATTAATAGCCATGAATTGCAAATTTTTCTTATTTATGAATAGCTCTTTCATGAAATCATAAATGCAAATAATTATTGACAGTTACTTGTTTTGCTTTTATTAGAAATACTATATCTGTGAAGTATGATATGTGCTTGGCAAAGCACTGCTTATGGTTTCTTAAAATCAAAGTGTCAGAGAAGCTAATTACCTCAAGTTAAGTAGTGGTCCGCCCTAACTTGTTTGTATACTTCAGTTGGAAGGTATTCTTTATAATTTGATCTCTTGAGTGCTGGAAAGGATCATATTTTTATGGAAAAGTCTGTCCATTTTAAGTGCTATTTATGATATTAGCTGATCATGAAGTTGCTTTTAACAATGAAATGTTAAAATTCTATTTCATTGTTCATTTTTAGGTCTCATTTTTTTTTTCTTAGTATAATATTTCATGAATGTTATTATGGTAAATATGAGCAGTAGGAAATAAATACATGCTTTTCATGTCTTTTAATACTTTTTTAAACAGAAAGACGTATTTCAACTAAAAGACATGGAGAAGATTGCTCCCAAAGAAAAAGGCATTAGTAAGTATCAAAGATGGAGTGAACTATTTGGAGAAGTACTGGCCATGTTTTCTGCAACAGTTGTTCACTCTGTGGAGAACATAACATTTCTAAAGATGAAGGTTGTTTAAAAAAATTTTTACATGATGTTTATGGACATAGCCCCAATTCTTTAGCATGTCTGCTCTAGGAAAATTGAAATGAATTGCACACACGTACATATCCAATGGTTGTACATTTATTTACTTATGGATATGGTGTTGGTGGTGGTGGTTATGTTCTATGGAATAGATTCCGACTTATAGCGACCTTGTACAGGGTTTCCGAGCCTTTAAATCTTTACGGGAGCAGAAAGCCTCAGCTTTCTACCGTGGAACCTCTGGCAGTTTTGAATTGCTGAACTTGAGGTTAGCAGTGAGACTCGTAACCATTATGCTACCAGAGCTCCTGTACTTATGGATATGTTGTTGTTGTTAAGTACCGCGGAGTCGGTTCTAGCTTATAGTCTTTACGGGAGCAGAAAACCTCATCTTTCTCCCGCAGAACAACTGGTAGTTTCGAACTGCCGACCTTGAAGTTAGCAGCCTGATTCATAACCACTACACTACCAGAGCTCCTTACTGATATAGTTTACTTCAAAAGGATTAAAAATTTCTCATGCATTTGTTTCTCATGTATTTGTTAAGTGTGACTTTGGATCTTTGCATGATATGTTAGTTTCCTAAACCTACTGTTGTAACATATCACCACCAAGTTAAAGGCTTAATACAGCAGAAATTTATTCTGTCTTTGTGTTGGAGGCTAGAAGTAAGAAATTGAGATGTGAGCCAGGTTGGCTTCTTCTCTGATGGAGAATCAGTTCTTTGCTTTCTTCCCTAGCTTCTGATTGCTTTCCTTGGCTTATAGACACAGAACTCCAATTTTCACCATCTTCCCTGCTATCTAAAGCCATATGTTGGGTTTAGAACTCTCTTGAAGTTCAGCATGATTTTATCTTCAGATTCTTAAATTATTTACATCTGCAAGGGCCTTTTTCCAAATAAGATCACATTCACAGATTTCAGGAGGTTAAAAGAAAAACATCTCCACTATCATTGAGTTGATTCTGACTCTTAGTTACCCTCTAGGACAAAGTAGAACTGCTCCATAGGGGTTCCAAGACTCTCAATCTTTATGGAAGCAGAAAGCCTCATTTTTTTTTCCTGCAAAACAGGAAAAATGTTTAACTTCTTAGGGTACAAGTTCCCTTTCAGGAAGTTAGGATTTAGATATATCTTTTTATCATTTATCTTTTATCTTTTATCAACCACTTCAGGAGCCTTCATGGTGCTCTAGGTTAGTGTTTCCAACCACCAGTTGCTCCAAAGGAGAAAGGTGAGGCTGCCTTTTCCCATAGAGATGTGCAGTCTCAGAAACCCTAAGAGCAGTTCTACTCTGTCCTGAAGGAGCACTATGAACATCTAATTTGTTTCCAAATTTTGTTGCTAAAAATAATGTTGGGATTAACATGCTGTCCATAAATATTTCTCTATACCTCATATTACTTCATTAGGACATTTCCTAAGAAATAGACTAGAGAACAGAAATTTGTATAGCTGTTAGGTTTTTTTTTTAATGTATTCTCAAATTTCCTTCCAGAGAATCCTTTTAACCAGTTTCCATCTAGTTGATTCCATTACATGGCAACCCATTGGGAATTGAATTTTTTAGAATAAAATTTTTACTCCATAGGGTTTCTTTTTTTTAAGTTTTTATTGTGAGGTTTACATCGGAGAACATCAGCTTTACACTCATCCTATCGTATTTCGTTCCATTGCAATGATTACAGTCCCCTCCATGCATCATCATATAACTCCAAAGGGTACCCCACACAGGCCTGCCCCACCCACATCCCCACCCCCTTGGATGCCAGCACACAGCCCTTCTCCCTCCCTGAGTCCACTGTCCCCATCCACTCCATCTGTCCACATCATCTTCTCTGTCTCCATCTGGCATCACTGTCTCTCTGGTTGGGGTCCCGATCTCTGTTCTTCTCACTTGATGGTCTCAGGGACCTCCGCTCCTGGGCTGCAAAATCAATCACTCTCCTCCTTTTGTCAAAAAGCATTTACCTCTACCTTACCTAGCCTCACAGTCAGACCTGATGGCAGTTATTCACTATTGTACCACATCAGTCTAATCCCCATTTCCTTTCGCCAGCCCAGTTCCAACAGATTGGAAATCATTCAGTGATGATTCTACCTTCCCCCACGTTGTCTGGAGCTAGGCTCTCTCTTGAAAGTTTGTAAGCCAGTCACTTCTTGCCTTTATAGCTCCTCACCCCATTTTGGGTAGCCAGTATGTATGTTGCCCATCCCTGTCAACCCTGTGTACCAAGGGGGTGGGAGTGATCCTTGCTGTAAAGATTTGTTCCCTTTTTTGAGCTACTACGTCCATAAGTATAGGTAAAACTCATCAAATTGTAGCATGTTACTCTTCCCCCCCCACCTCTTCTTCTAGTCGAGTTCTGATCATCTAGCCATTGAAGCCAGGTCAAGTGGGTACTATCTGCAAGTATGGGTGTTCTTGTGCCTCTCCCCTCACTTCATATCAGCTGGACGCTTCACTCTCCTCTATAGTCCTCTGTGGCCATGTCACTGCCTCTGGGCCCAGGAGTCCCCAGGTCTTGCCATAGTGCTGGCCATCCAGGTCTCCACCCGGGTTCATGGGGGGTCTATTGAATGTGTTCAGGCTTAGCTCGTAACGTCATTGTATTTTCCCCCCACTTTCCTTATCGGTGACCAACATGGTCACCATCGAGGCCACATGCTTGCTCATGTATTCCCCTTGAGTCTGTCTTAGAAGGGAGTTTGCTCTGAGGGGTCCCAACCACTTGCCTTGATGGCTCCCGGGTGAAAAGCTTACTTGTTCTTGTAGTAATCAATCAGACTGCCATTATTGTTTGGGATTTTTCCTGCCGGTCTTTCTTTCACAGAGTATCTGCTGTTCTTCTAGCCGCTCCAGGCTGGTCTACTCGTCCTTTCCAATGGAAATTTCCTACTTCAGTCAGTTCTGAATGGGGTTCTGGGTTTCACCTATGGTCTTGTGCAATGTAAAGGCTCCACAGGAAGCCTCTTTCACTGGTCAACTTCTAGCCCCCTTTAAGGTATTCCAATCAGTTATAGGCTGAAGATGGACTTAACAAGCTTTCTGTAGTGATGATTGTGGCTATTCCTTTCTCCCCACCTAAAGTGTCTGTTTTATAATGGTAGGCGAGGGAAACCAAGATTCAAAAGATAGCCAAGCATCTTAACACTATTCCCCTCTTTTACCCCTTCAAACCATGACTCAATCCCTGTATCCCAGAGCCCTGTTGTTCCAAGGTTGTGCATACATCA
>NW_006408847.1:2356367-2358519 GCF_000296735.1 Chrysochloris asiatica
TCATTTATTTCTGCTCTTATCTTTATTATATCTTTTCTTTTGGTGACTGTAGGTTCACGCTGTTGGTCAGTTTGTAATTGTTGGAGATGCTCCATCGGGTTTTTGATGGCTTGTTTTTCAGAAGTAGGTTACCAGATCTTTCTTGTTAGGCATTGCTAGTTGACTTGAACTTCCAGCCTTTTGTTTAGCAACCGAGCACATTAACTATGTGTGCCACCCAAGGACCCTGTCCAGAAAAGCTGTGCCAATATATATTCACACTTAATTCTTAAATATTTGTATTTTCAATTTTAGAATTCTTTGCAATGTAATAGATTAAGAAGTGATATATTTTAAAACTTCTTTACTATATTTACATTTTTAACATATTTTTGTTACATTTTATAGATCTGCTCTATCAAAAATTAAAATGAACACTAAAGCATGCATGAATTTCTTGATATAGGAAGTAAAAGAAGATAATGCCTATTTTTTAAATGCTGGCATTTAACAAAAACAACTTGACCTGTAATGTTTATTGCAAGTGTTTCCCCAATTCTTTGCCTTTTAATTTTATTTCTGGTGATCTTAACAGACAGTCTTAAAATTTTATCTCTTAGCTGCCATGTCTGTAAAAGAAGTCCTTCAAAGCTTAGTGGATGATGGTATGGTTGACTGTGAGAGGATTGGAACATCTAATTATTACTGGGCTTTTCCAAGTAAAGCTCTTCATGCCAGGAAGCGTAAATTGGAGGTTCTGGAATCTCAGGTAAGTCACTCCAATGAAAAATAATAGATTTTCATTGTAGCAAAGAGATTTGTGTTACTTAATCTTTTTGTGTAGTGGTTTTCCTTAAATATTTAATATGCGTTATTAGACCCAAAATCTAAAGATTATCAGTATCACTACCCTTCACCCAAAGCAGTATGAGAACCTTGTTAAGCACCATCAAGTCGGTTCTGATTCATAACGACCCTGTATAGGGTTTTCGAGGCAGAGTAACTAGTGAGTTTGAACTGTTGACCTTATAGTTCAAACTGACCGTCTGGTCTGGTGCTTATCTTACAGTGCCACACCAGGACTCCATATATGAGAACCTTAGAATGTTTTAAGTTCATTTCCTGTGTGCCATGGTAGTGTTTTCTGGTATTTTCATTCCATCTTGATGTTATCTCCCCTCCCTTTAGCCATTACTTGTATTGCTTGTTTCAGTAAGTGCATATTTAGATTAACTAGCATTTTAACTGTTTTAGCTAGCTGTCACCTCTTGCATCACCTCTGGGTTCAATTATCCACTAACTCGTAGGTTTCTAATCTAGAACTCATGAACATTCCGTATGACTAGAATTTAGACAGTGTGTAGGAAGAAAATGACATCTTTATTTTTACCCAACTATGACTGAAGATCGCATTTCCTTCATTTATGAATTGAGCAAATAATATGTAGCAGTATTAGTCAGACCTGTGATTTTGTCATTAATAGAAATGAGATATTTTCATGACATACCAGTTGTTATAGGTATTTGTAATTATCATTTGCATTCATCACAGCTTCAGATTAGACTTATAGCCAGATTTTGTTATTTAATGGATTAATAAAAAGGCAAGTAGATTTTTAGATCGCAAATTTTTTTAAGTAACTAATTGTATTTTTATACAATTTATTTCCTTCATAAACCTGCCTTTTGTTTCATGGGTTTAAAACCATTATTTCAAGAAGGGGTCCAAACTGAACACATTCTTTAGTGTATTTCTAGGTCACAGTTTCATAGAGGTAAACGCTGAATCTTTATCTGGAAATGTCTAATTTGCCATGTCTTCTATTTTTTTAATTCTATAATATTTTATTACATTTTTGGTGAGCATTTACACAGAAAATTAAATTCCCATTTAACAGTTTCTACCCAAATTGTTTTATGACAATGGATATATATTTTTTATATAATGTGTCAACATTTTCATTAATTCCATTCTACTGGTCCTATTTATAATAACCTGGCTTCTCTGCCCCCTTACCTTCTCATCTTTGTTATAGGGTAATTGGTGACCATTTGATCTCATATAGATGATTTTTTTTTTTTTTAAAGAGCATAGTTGTTGTTGTTGTTATGTGCTGTGGAGTTGGTTCCGACTCATAGCGACCCTGTACAGGGTTTCTAAGGCTGTAAATCT
>NW_006408847.1:2359394-2368243 GCF_000296735.1 Chrysochloris asiatica
AAACATGATATCCTTCTCCAGCGGCTGGTCCCTCCTGATAATATGTCCAAAGTATAAGAGATGAAGTTTAGCCGTCCTGGCCTCCAAGGAGCACTCTGGCTTCACTTCTTCCAAAACAGATCTATTGGTTCTTTTGGCAGCCCATGACATTTTCAATATTCTCTTCCAACACCATAACTCAAAAGCATCAATTCTTCTACAGTCTTCCTTGAGTAGTCATGGTGGTTACATGCTGTGGAGTCGGTTCCAACTCATAGCGACCCTGTACAGGGTTTCCGAGGCTGTAAATCTTTACAGGAGCAGAAAGCCTCCTCTTTCTCCCATGGAACAGCTGGTAGTTTTGAACTGCTGACCTTAAGGTTTGGAGCCTGATTCGTAACCACTACACTAACAGTCTTCCTTATAGACTATTAATTCCAATATATTAGTTTATTCTTCAAGTCTTTGATTTCCATCTTTCTCTTTAGCTCTAGGCAATAAAGACTAATAGTTGTATTTTAGCTGGCCACTCAAGCTTTTAAACAGAAGACACTGACTGCTGTCAGATTAGGGTGTAGACTAGAAACTTTATGAACTATATTATGTCACTTGAATGAGTTGCCCCAAGAAACTATGACCTTAAGCCTTTGAATCCAGAAAACCACACTTGTGATATGTTGGCATGTCTAAAAAGTGTCTATGCCCCTATGCATACATATATGTATCTTCGGATGCATATGAAGTCCATACCAAATTCACTGCTGTTTAGTCTATGCTGACTCACAGTAACCCTATAGGTTGGAGTAGAACTGCCCTATAGGGTTTCCAAGGTTGTAATCTTGATGGCAGCAGATTGCCATATCTTTCTCACACAGTGTAATTAGTAGATTCAAACCACTGACCGTCCGCCTTACCAAGCATGATGTCCTTCTCCAAGGACTGGTCTCTCCTGATAATATGTCCAAAGTATTTTAGGTTTTAGTGTAGGCCTAATATCCTCTTCAAGTTAATCTGTATATGTGTTAGTGAGGTAAGCAACAAATTTTATTTTTCTGTGTATGTATATCCAATATTTCTAGTGCCATTCATCGAAAGACTTACATTTTTCCACTCAGTTCCCTTGTTCATTTGTCAATAACCAATCATCTATTCATGTTCTATACATTTGTATGGCACTCTAGGATAAGCACAGGTCTGCTAACTGCAAGCTCAGTGGTTCAGACCCACCAGGCACTCCTAGAAAACCCTATACAGGATCGCTGTGATGTTATACTCCCATAAGAATTATAGCATAGGAAATTCTGTGGAGCAATTCTATTCTGTCATATATGGTCGCTATGAGTCAAAATTGATTTGATGGCACCTAACAAAAACAACTGGTGTAGCACTGTAGGATAAGCACTGAACTGCTAACCGCAAGGTCAGAAATTCAAACCCACCAGCTGCTCCTCAGAAACCCTAAACAGGGTTGCTGTGAGTCAAAACTGACTCAATGGCACTAAACAACAACAAGAAAGTGTATTATATTGAATAATTTTCAAATGTTAAATCAACCTTAAGTTTCTGGACTGAGCCCTGCTTTACATACTCCGTTTTATGCAGGTTAACTTGTAAAATTGATGGGGTTCTGGTCCAATAATTCTGTTTTATATCTGCTCTGACATAAGTCACTTGCCTCCTTTTTTTTAGTTTAAATTACTATTGATTTTTACTATGAATATTTTTATAAATCCAATCTGTATTTGTCTTCAGGGCTTAGAAACAGTACATATAAACTTACAGATATTTTAAATACATAAAAATTTTAAATACATAAAAAATACAAAAATTATAAAAATATGCTCTAACGAAGAAGAGTTGGACAGCATTGGTATTTTGTCAGTTGATGGTAATAACTCCACTTATGTACAGTTCTGGATCATCTGAATTATCTTTGAGAATGGGGGTACCATTTCTAATCAGAAATTAATGAGGATTGTCAGTGTGGTTCTTTTTTTCCCTTCACACATTTCACATTTCATTTTACTGCTTCCTGAATCTGTCTATTTACTTTAGCAAAGTGGTTAGCGATTGGTTCATGTTTTCAATCAGCTGAAGCCCCTGTGTTAGTTTAGATGACTTCAGCTAATCTTTTCACTGTAAATCACAGCATTGAAGATCTGAGAATGATAATATCAGTAAACTGTATGCTACAGCACTGTATGTAGTTGTTGTTGCTGTGTGTTGTTGAGTTCGTTCTGACTCATAGTGACCCTGTGTAATGTTTATGGGACTCTTGATATGATGCTGTAGGATAAGCATTGGATTGCGAACTGCAAGGTTGGTAGTTCAAATCCACCAGCCACTCCTTGGATATATATATAATATATATAACCCTGTATATTTTGTGTTAACTTCTTACTGCTTCCTGAGTATGCCTACTGACTTTAGCAAAGTGATCATCAGCGTTGAGCTGGAACTGTCTCGATACTTAACAACAACAACATAGGGTTTCTGAGAGCCGTTGGTGAGTTTGAACTGCCAACTTGAAGTTAACAATCTAGTGCTTATGCTACAGCGCCACACTGCATATAGTACATACTACTCGTGATATTAAGTACATTGTGACCTTTATGGAATTTGTATAAAAAACAAAGGTACATGCGGCCCATAATAATTCAAATGTATCATAAATACCTGTATTGTTGAATTCACTTTGCTAGAATTTTATGCTCATTAGAGAACTTGGTCTGTGATGTTATTTATGTTTTGTTTTGTTAATGAGTTAGAAAGTATTTTCTCTTATTCAGTGTTCTAGAAAACTTTTTATGTAATTGATACTTCTTAAATGTTTTGATAGAATTTACCATGAAATTGTTTAGGCCTAGAGTTTCCTTTGTGGGAAAGTTTTTAACTAAAAATTTTGACCTTTTTGATCCCCAAAAAAGGTTATTATCCTTTTTGTGTTTGCTGCTGTTATTTTGCTAAAAGATGATCTCAGGCTAGTTTCAGTACAGTGTTTAAAGAACATGTCAGGGCAATAGTCTCACAGAGTTCTCTGGTCTCAACAGTCCAGTAAGTCTAGCCTTTTTAAAGAATTTGACTCTTGTTTTACTTTTTTTTCCTCCCTTCTATCTGGAACCACCTACTGTGAACCTGGTCAGAATATTCAGTAGCTGTTGTTGCTGTTAAGTACCATCAAGTCGGGTTCCAACTCATAGCAACCTTGTATAGCATTTCGGAGGAGCTAAACATTATCCAGTTCTTCAGATTTCCAGGTAGATGAGGCTTGCCTACAGATTTGTTTCTTCTCTGAAGCTTTGGCTTCCTTCTTACTCTTTTGCACCTGATGAATAGAGAGATCAATAGTTGTATTTTAGATGACTGATCACAAGCTTTTAAGATCCCACATGGTACTCACTTCACTAGGATGTATAACATGAACTTTGTGAACAATATTGTACCAACTGACTGAGTTGTACCATGAGATTAAGATCCAAAATCTTCAAACTAGAAAACCAATTTCAAAAGGTATTTGACACCAGAGATGGGGACATGGAATGAGGGAGCAGCTGAGGACTCTAGATTCATGGGAAGAGAAGGACAGAGCTGGTGGCCAGGAGGCAGGCTTGCAGAATATGCCCTTTGGTGGTATAAATTATTATATATGCCTGAGTGTTTTTTAAAGAGTTATAATGAATAGAGAGAAATACTGTTAGCTATTGGTACATGTAGGGGATTATAATCATTGTAATGAAACAAAGTATATGGTTTATTGAATGTAAAACTGATGATCTGCTCTTGCTCTGTAAATGTTCACTCAACTCACAGTAAAAACTTTTTTAAAAAAGGTATTTGATTATGCCTGAGAAATATCTGTAATTTTGTCTTCTATGAATGTATGTTCCTGCATGCACATAGCTGTACTTACCCGTCCATGTAGGTACTTCTTTGTGTACTTTTTGTATGTACTGTACTTACCCATATATCTGTATTCCATACACATATATATGTGACCACACACTCATTTTTTAGTCATTGTTGGTATGTTGCAAAATTAAGTATAACATATTCTTTAGTCAAGCATTCTTTTGAACGCTTCTTAGTGATATCATTTTCTTAGGTCAATCTGTGCTTGCTACATGCATGTTCAGTGCTACTTTTCCTATCACCAAAAAGAACAAGAATCTGATCTAGAGTGTGATTCGCCCTTTATCTTATCCCTCCCTGGTAACCACCAGTATCGGTCTCTATGCATATCTCTTCTTCCTTTACAAGTGGGATCATATACTATTTATCCTTATGTGATTTTCTTGCTTTACTTTATAGTTTGTCCTTTAGATTCATCCATGTTAAAATGTCTTATGGACTCATCAATGGTCTTTGTGTAGTGTACCACATTTTTTTTTTTTCTGGTGTACCACATTTTGCTTAACCATTTCATCTATCTGTTGATGTGCACTTAGGTTTCTTCTATTTATTTTTTTTCCTATTGTGAATAATGCTGAAGATATTTGTGTTTGTGTCACTTCTATTAGGCCTTTACAATTGCTGGAACATAAGGTTGTCTATTTCTAGTTTCTTGAAAAACACCATACCATTTTCCATAGTGGTTATATCATTTTGTATTACTTCTTTATTGAGCTTTGATAGTTTATTCTTTTGTGAGATTTGTCCATTTCATCTACATTGCCATAAAGTTGTTTACAATAATGTTTCATTACCCTTTTAATATTTGTAGAGTCTATATTGAGTGGTTTAAAATCAGCTCAGGTGTACGCCAGGGTTCTCATACTTATTCAATAGGTATGCTAAGCCAATAATCTGAGAAGCTGGTTTTATAAAGAAGAATGTGACATCAGAATTAGAGGAAGTCTAAACAGCCTTCAATATGCAGATGATACACTCTTGCCAGCTGAAAGCAAAGAGGACTTAAAATACTTACTGATGAATATCAAAGACCATAGTCTTCATTCAGTATGGCATGCACCTCAATGTAAAGAAAGCAAAAATCTTCACAAGTGGACCAATAAATAAAATAAAGATAAATAGAGAAAAGATTAAAATTATCAAAGACTTCGTTTTGCTTAGATCCACAATCAGCACTCATGGAAGCAGCAATCAAGAAATTAGATGATGTATTGCATTAGGAGTCCTGGTGTGGCGCTGTGGCAAGTCGTTTGAACTGCAAGGTCGGTGGTTCAAGCTCACTAGTTGCTCCTTGGAAACCTTGTACAGTGTCACTGTGGGTCGGAATCAACTCGGCGGCACTTAGCAACAACATTGCATTAGGCAAATCTGCTGCACAAGACTTCTTTAAAGTGTTCAAGAGCAAAGATATATTTGAGGACCCAAGGTTAGCTTGGCCCAAGCCTTGGTATTTTCGATCACCTCATATGCATGTGAAAGTTGTTCAATGAATGAAGAAAAACAAAGAAATATTGATGCATTTGAATTATAATGTTGGAGAAGAATATTAACTGCACCATGAACTGCCGGAAGAACAAACACATATGTATTGGAAGAAATACAGCCAGAATGTTTCTTAGAAGCCAGTATGGCAAGACTTCGTCTCTCATACTATGGACGTTATCAGGGGGGCCAGTCCCTGGAGAAAGACATAATGTTTGGTAAAGTGGAGGGTCAGTGAAAAAAGTGGAAGACCCCTATTGAGGATAGATTGACACAGTGAAAACAACCATGGGTTCAAGCATAACAACAATTGTGAGGATTACATAGGACTGAACATTGCTTCATTCTGTTGTACATAGGGTTGCTGTGAGTTGGAGCTGACTCAACTCATAGCAATCCACTCTAGGGTTTCTGAGGAGCAGCTGGTGAGTTAAACTGACGATCTTGTGATTCAAACCCACTTTTCAGTCCTGTACTTATCCTACAGTACCACACCAGAACTCTAACAACAACATAGTGATGTTAATATTGCTCATTCCTGATATTGATCATTTGTTCCTGTTTTATATTCCTCCTCAGTCTTACTATAGCTTTACCATTTTTATTCATTTTCTTGAAGAACCAACTTTTGGCTTTTGTTAATTTTTCTCTGTTGTTTGTTGCCTATTGATTTTCATGTTATTATTTTCTTCTGTTTACTTTCAGATTTTCTTGCTATCTGTTCCAGTTTCTTGAGATTGAGTTGAAATCATTAATTTGAGCCCATTCTTACTTGTTTTTCTTAAGGTTTAAAAAAAAATTTTTTTTTAATTTAAGGTTTTTATTGTGGATTGAGTAAAAGTTTACAGGGCAGATCATCAGTTTTAACTTCAACAAATCATACACCTTCTTTCATTACAATAATTATAATCCCTTCCATGTACCATCAGTTAACACTGTTACTCTCTATTCACTTTAGCTCTTTTTTTTTTTTTTAAACACTCAGGTCTATATAATAATTTATGCCACCAAAGGGCACATTCTGTAGTCTGTCTCCTGGCTGCCAGCTCTTAGTCCCTCCCTTCCCATGAGTCTAGAGTCCTCAGCTGCTCCCTCTCTCCATGTCCCCATCTCTGTCTCCATTTCTGGTGTTGCTGCTTCTTTGGATAAGGTCTCACATTCCACTTGTACTTTTCTACTTTAATGATCCTAGAGTTCTTTGTTTCTGGACTGTAAGATTAACCACTCCCATGTTTTTGTTACAAAACTTCTACCTTTACAGTTGTGACAGTCACAATTAGTTATGATAACAATTGCTATTGAATCATAAGAATCATATCCCTATCTCTTTTAACCATACCCATCTAGAAAAGATAAAACCTATTCTTCGGGGATTCTTTATTCCCCACACACTATTAAACTAAGCTGCATCTTGAAACCTTGTAAGCCAATCACTTTGTGCTTTTATCGCCCCCCTCATTTTAGGTACCCGTGTCTAAGTTGCCTGTCCATATCTACCATGTGTACAGAAGAGATAGCATTGATACATGATGTGAAGACTCCTTCCCTCTCTGTTGGTATTTATAGTTACTACCTCTGTGAGTATAGGTCAGGTTCATCAAAGTGTAGCAATTTACCCTTATATCTTTCATCAATAATTATTAATTTTTTAAAAATCTTTCTCTAGGCGAGTTCTAATTATCAAGCCATCGAAGTTAGGTCAAATGGGTACTATCTGCAAGTTTGAGTGTTTTTGTGCATCTCCCCTCACTTCATATTGGCTGGATGCTTCACTCTTGTTCATGGGCTCAAGTGTCTGCAGGTCTCACCACACTTTGGACCAACCAGTCCTTCATCTTCTCTCTCTCATCTCCAGGTCAACGGGAGTTTGTGGACTGTGGTTGAACTTGGTCCATTTCTTATTGCTGCCTTTCCTCCTCTTCCACTCACCAGTAGACCAATGTGGTCACCAGCAAGCTTATATGGCTGCTCATGTGTTCCCTTAGAATTTCAGTCTTAGAGGGGAGTTTGTCCTGAAGGAACTTGATTGTTTGCCTTGATGGCTTCCCAGCGAACAGCTTGCTTATTCTTGTAGTAGCCAGACATACTGACATTTTTGTTTTGGGTTGTTCCTGATGATCTTTCTTTGAAGATATATCTTCTGTTGCTCTAGCTGTTTAGCTGTTCCAGACTGGTCTGCTTGTCCTTTCTAGTGGGCATGTCCCAACTTAGAAGGTTCTGAATGGGACTCAGGATTCCACCTAAGGTCCTATACTCTGCAAAGACTTTTCAGGAGGCCTATGTCACTGGGCAAGTTCTAGAACCCCTTTTAGGTATTCCAATCAGTTATAGACTGAAGACGGGCCTACAAGTTTTCTGTAATCATGTTCCCCAAAATTCCTTTCTATCCCACTCTAGTATCTATTTTACAGTAGTAGGCAAGGGAAACCAATATTCTTAAGACAATCAAGCATCTTAGTATTATTTTCCTCCTCAAGCTATGCCTAGATCCCAGTACCACAGAGCCATGTTGTTCCAAGGTTAAACATGCATCACTATTTACCTCTGTCCCACTTAGAAACCTGTCTAACTGTTCCCCTATATACCTTGTTCTTACACCTCTTTCCCCTTCTTATATTGCCCTCCCCAACACCCGAAGTATGATGTGTCTGCTCTTACCCTGTGCTCTTCCGTCACCTCCCTCCACTTTCCCTAAAACCCCCACCCCAGTTCCATCATTGTGGTTACCTTATATTCCATTAACTTATCCCTCCAAATAAGACAATCTGTTTTATCCTGTAATCTACCTGACCTTCTCACCACCTGGATCTCTGTTCCTCTGTGTTTACATTCTTTTACATTGTCATTGTTTTGATCATAGACTGACCTCCCAGATCCTCTGTTCTTATCATTTTTTCTGTTCTTGACTCTTCCATTTGTCGATTGAGTTCAGGGTGATGCTGCCACGTATGTCATTCTATGGTTGTTGTCTGTTCTTGTTGGTTCTCTGTCCACAGAACTGTCTTTAGGATGTTTTTCATAGCAGGTTTGGCTTTGGCAAAATCCCTTAGCTTCTGTTTATCCTGGAAAGTTTTGACTACACCATCATATTTGATTGACAGCTTTGCTGGGTAAAGGATTCTTGATTGGCAGTTTTTTTCTTTAAGGGCTTTATATATGTCTCCCCATTGCCTTCTTGCATGCATGGTTTCTGTAGAGAGGTCTGACTTGCTTGCCTTTGTGTGTTACACTTCTTTCTTTTCTCTTGCTGCTTTCAGAATTCTGTCCTTAACTTTGATTCTGGAGACCTTTTATATGTCTTAAGGAACTCTGGTAGTGTATGTCCAAAGTATGAGAGAGCAAGTTTGGCCATCTTGGCCTCCAAGGAGCACTCTGGCTGCACTTCTTCAAAAATGGATCTATTGGTTATTTTGGCAGCCCAAGGCACTTTCAGTATTCTCCTCCAACACCATAACTCAAAAGCATCAATTCTTCTACAG
>NW_006408847.1:2369874-2370345 GCF_000296735.1 Chrysochloris asiatica
GTACAGCTGGGGGAATTCATGGCAGAAGCAAGAAATCCATTGCTTTCTAGTTCAGAATGCTCAGCTGCTCCAGGAGCCACCATCTTGAGTGAGACCAAGTGGGGGAAGAATCAAAGCGGCCACAGACACCTGGCAGAACCACGGAGATAAACGTGTAGACATTCTTTTCTTTTCGTAGCTGTTCATTGGTCCCTTGCTGTCTGAGCACCTCCATTCTGGTAACTATAGGTGTGCCTAAGGTAGTGGACGCCCCATCCCCACCCTTGGAGGGTTCTACTACGCATGCACACGGATCTCCTCAAAATTTAAAGAGACAGTTTCCAATTAAAACCAAACGGCCACAGCCGGCCCTGAACTGTTTATTACTAGAAAAAGGGCCTGAATGGGGATTGTGAGCGGGGCAAGCAGACAAAAAAGGAAATAGACCGAAAATTGAATCCTAAGTTACGTCAAAAAGACTAGCAGAGTCTT
>NW_006408847.1:2372972-2376093 GCF_000296735.1 Chrysochloris asiatica
GGACTTACAAGCTTTCTATGGTAATGCTTTTGGCTATTCCTTTCTCTCCCACTCCAGTGTCTATTTTATAATATCGTGCATCTTAATGCCTTTAACTTTTGAGGTGATCTGTGCGCATGCATAATAGAACCCTCAGGGGGTAGGGGTGTCCATTAGGTCAGGCACTCCCTCTAGTCACCAGAATGGAGGTGTTCAGACAGTAAAAGACCAGTCAACAGATACAAAAAACAGAATGTCCACACCTTTATCTCCATGGTTCTGTCAGACATCCGTCACTGCTCTGATCCTTTCCCTGTTCAGCCGCTCAGGGAGCAACTAAGTGCCTTGTATTAGAAACCACTGGATTTCTTGCTTCTGCTACAAATTCCACTGGCTGTGAGCCTTCCAACTTTCTAAATATTAATTTATATGTGGTTCAGAGTTCTGGGACCATCCCCTGAGCCTGCTTGATCCAGTATTCTGCGTCGTTGCTGATGGAGCTCATCAGTGCACTCTACACTCTCTGCCATCTTCTTTGTTCCCTTTTTTAAAATGTTTTTATTGTGAAATATGTGATAATTTTTATGGGAGAATAGTAGCTTTACATTCATCGTATTGTATTTCATTTAATTGCAATGATTACAATCCCCTCCATGCATCATCGAACAACCATAAGGTATACCCCACAGACCTGCCCCCCAGCCTCAGCACACAGCCCTTCTTCCTCCCTGATTCCAGAGTCTCCAGTCACTCTAAGAGCCTATTCTTTCTTATATAGGAGTGTAAGGTTATAATTTTACTCAGTTCAAAATACCTTGTAATTTCTTTTTTGATTTTTTTCTTTATGCCATGGGTGAGAAGTATGCTATTTAGTCCTGAAATATTTTGGGATTTTCAGTAATCGATTTCTAATTTAATTCTATTATGATTAATCAACATTTATATAATTAAAGTCTTTTTAAATTTATTAAGGCTTGTTTTGTGGCCCAGAATAGGTTCCATATTAATAACTTCTGTTAATGTTAGTAATGTCTAATTGTTTTATAGTGTTGTTCGTATTTTTAGATTCCTAATTATTTTCTGTTTACTTATCCTATTTCTTTCCTTATAGGAGAGGGGTGTTAGAACTCTAATGATAATTGTTGACTTTTTTATTGTTTTTTGCCTTAATTGTATATATTTCAGCTTTGTTGTTAGGTGTCTAAACATTTCGGACCATGCCCCCTTGATGAATTCTTCTGTTAGTCTGAAATTATTTTCTTTATCACAAGTAATAGTATTTATTCTGGAGTCAACTTTTCTGATATTAACACAGGAGCTTTAGCTTTCCTGGTATATCTTTCTTCATCCTTTTAC
The DNA here is from genome assembly GCF_000296735.1 of Chrysochloris asiatica. NCBI lineage: Eukaryota > Metazoa > Chordata > Mammalia > Afrosoricida > Chrysochloridae > Chrysochloris > Chrysochloris asiatica. Next base: position 2,374,308 of record NW_006408847.1, read on the forward strand.
TTCCAACTGCTTGTGTTTGTCTATTTAAAGTGTATTTTTTGTAGGGATCATATGGTTGGGTTCTAGCTTTTTTCTGTAATCTGACGATCTCTGCCTTTTAATTAGGTGTCCAGACCATTTAAGGGTAATTATCCATATAGCTATGGTGTATCTGTCATCTTATCTGTTAGATTTTAAGTTATTTGAGGACAAGGACCATATTCATTCACAGTTAATTACTGAGGTTTTGAGCACCTACCTTATTCCACTAGGAGCTCTGATAGTGTAGTGGTTATGAGTCAGCTTGCTAACTCAAGGTCAGCAGTTTGAAACTACCAGTGGTTCCATGGGAAAAACATGAGACTTTCTGCTCCCGGAATGATTTACCGCTTCAGAAACCCTATACAGGGTTGCTGTGAGTCTGAACCAACCCCATGGCACGTAACCACCACTACCACAACCTTATTCCAGACATTAATTTGATGTATCATCAACATTGACTGAAACTGGGCATGGCAGGTGCTGAATCAACATTGCTTGCTTGACTTTGGTAAGCGAGAGAAACTTTTTGCCTTTGAAATAAAAGGCCAAATATATAGTTTTTGTTTCTTTGCTTGTAGCTGTAGCATAATCTCTACTTAACAAATGGGAGAATTTGGCAAGCTTTCATAGAAGTAAACTGACCTTGCTAGTACAGTGAATCTAAGTGTTTAAAAATTCAACTTAATGTCAGTGTTTATTTATTTTGAATGACTGAGGAATAGGATGTTCCAATTTTTACTACTCTGGATTTCTGGGAACAAGTTTATGTAAATAAGGGGTTGGCAACCTAGGTGAAACTTGCCAAAGACAGCATGTAAATTAGGTGCTATCAATATACTCCTCTGAAGTTGGCATCCAGTGTATTTGTGACAGTTTTTTTTCCTCTTCCCCCTGCTTACAAGCTAGAAGTCAAAGCTTAATTCCACACACCTGCTTATAAGTCAGAGGTAAAGTTAGAGGTAAACATCAGCAGTAGAACCTGTGCTCCCTGTCCTAAACTCTTCAGAAGTAAATGAAGAGAGGCACTTTGATACGTCATCTGTAAAAGCTTGGCAGCCTGTGGCATTTGTTATAAATAACTTCTTTTTCAAAAAGGCAGCTACAAAAGAACTCAATGTTATCTAACTGCCATTTCACTGACCTGCACAGACTGTATTCTTCCATTGAAATTGAGAAGACATGTCAGTATAGTACTTCAATCATGGCTGTGAGGATCACTTCCCATTTTAGAGAAGCAGTATGGCTTAATGAAAAGAGAAATAGTTATGAATCAGATATGTATTGAAGTCACAACCCCACTTATTAACTATAAAATGACTAAAAACTTCTTTAAAGCCTCAACTTTCCACTGTGTAAAAGGAGAGTATCCCCGTATCAAAGAATTGTGTGTGTAAACTTCTGGTGTACATAGGCACTCAGTATGTGGTGCCCATAGATTCAACTAAGTCAGTTCTCACCCAAGAGCATATAATGTAATTTTATTTGTTCTATCAAAATAAGTATTTGAGGGGCTACTGTGTGCTAAACATTTTACTAAATAATAAAAGTAATCTTAAAAGTAGAAGTATAATAAAAGTAATCTTTGTTGACCGTCCAAACCATAGGCTCTGAGGATCAGACTCTAGCCACCTAGTAGACATAACAAACTGTCCCTCATCTGATTATTCAGTAATACTTGTTAGTAATCTCATACGTGAGCCCTGGATATCCACAGACAAATGTAAAAACCTCCCCTAAAAGCCGAGACTGTAAATTCCAATAAGCC
>NW_006408847.1:2383818-2389942 GCF_000296735.1 Chrysochloris asiatica
TGTTATCATGACTAATCGCGACTGTCAAATTCTAAAGGTAGAAGTTTTGTAACAAAGAAAGGGGAGTGGTTAATCTTACAGTTCAGAAACAGAGGACCCTGGGACCATCAAGAGAGGAACACACAAGCAGAATGCGGGACCTCATCCAGAGGAGCAGCAGCACCATAGATGGAGGCAGTGATGGGGCCATGGAGGGGGGAGTGGCTGTGGACTCTAGATTCATGGACTTAGAAGAGAAGGACTAAGAGCTGGTGGTCAGGAAGCAAAATTGCAGAATGAGCCCTTTGGAGATGTAAATTATTATATATGCCTGAGTGGGGTTTTTTGTTGTTTGTTTTTTAAAAAAGCTAAAGTGGATCGAGAGAAATACTGTTAACTGATGGTACATGGAGGGGATTATAATCAATGTAATGAAACAAGGTATATGATTGATTTGTTGAATGTAAAACTGATGATATGCCCTGTAAACTTTCACTTAATCCACAATAAAAATCTTAAAAAAAAAAACATGTAACCTCGTGCTGAAGGTAAAATTATATACATGAAAGAGTGATATAAAAAGTGAAAAGTGATTAATACATTGCTAACTACCTGAATGAGTGCTAGAGATTTAAAATGCTGCAGAAAATAGTGGTATTCCTGTAAAGATAGAAGGCACTCAATTAATGTTGACTTGAACCAGATTCTGAATTCAAGATTGCGCTAAGGGATTAGTTTATTCAACAAAGTAAAATGCTGACCTCCTTTGAGTTTCTTGTTAATTACTTCCAGATTAAGAAAGGGGGGTGGGGACCTTAATTTTCTTATTTTCTTCATTATACTGTTCTGCCAGTGATTCCAATTATGTTCAAGAATGTACTTGTGTCTTAAGAATGGACATTCTTATGGTAGATTTGAAAATTAAATCAGGAAGCACATTTTTTTTCTCCCTTGCCTTTAGGTTATATGTGTTGATCATTTTAAAGGCAGTCTAAAAGTCTTATGGTTATAATTTATGATTCTCTTTAAATTTTTTAAAAAAGGCAAACAAGCCATCAACTGTATTTGGGTTGTGTTAACTACTTTTATAGATATTTATGTATACTTTAAAATGTTCATGGAAAAATTGAACTAAAAGATAATGAATTTCTCCACAAACTTTTTCAAGCCTCCTCATATGTGGTTCATGTTCAGAAAATTTACACTTTACTTGTTAAGAAAGATTAATAAAGCCATTTCTAATAAGGCTTAATATATAATTAGTACCAAATGCCAGAGTTGCTAGGTGCCTTTTTGTTCTATGAGTTTCAGGGTAGCAGGAGTTTTGTACACTTGTGTAATTAGGGCAGACTTCATAGAAACTATTACTTTGAGCTGAAAGCTGAGTAGATGAATAGAAAATAGATGGGTAGAGGAGATTCCTGGTATGGAGAAGAGGAAGCCACTGATGATATTGATTATTGTACCCAATATTTATTAACCCTTAGTCAGGCACAGTTTTAAGGTTTGCATATTTTAAATCCTTTGATTCTTACTATCATATGAGGTGGTGGTTGTTAACTATGATGAGCCAACTAGACTCATTATGACTCCTTACACAACAGAACAACATGAAGCCTGGCTCTGCGTCATCCCACAATCAGATTGACTGTTGCCAGTCAGACTGTTGTGATCCATATAGCTTTCATTGGCTGATTTGAGAAGTAGATCACCAGGTCTATGCCAAAAATGACAAATTGAAGAGGAATGGCTTCACATTCATTCTCAAAAAGAGCATTTCAAGATCTATCTTGAAGTACAATGCTATCTGTTATAGGATTATATCCATATACCTACAGGGAAGACCAGTTAATACTACTATTATTCAAAATTATGTACCAATAGTGATGAAATTCATTTCTACCAACTTCTTCCAGTCTGAAATTGATCAAACATGGAATCAAGATGCATTGATAATGACTATGATTGGAATGTGAAAGTTAGAAACCAAGAGAAAGGGATCTGTAGTTGTAAAATATGGCCTTGGTGATACAAATGATTCTGGAGATCATATGTAGAATTTTGTAAGACTTATTAAATACAATACCTTTTTCTACAACATATGTGGCAGTTATGCACTTAGATGGAATGCAAAGGAATCAAATTGACTACATCTATGAGGAGAGATGATGAAAATAATATTATCAGCCAAAAGCAAGGCCAGAGGCCGACTGTGGTAAACACCATCAATTGCTTTTAGGCAAGTTCAGGGTGAAACTGAAGAAAATTAAAACAGATCCACAAGAGTCAAAATATGACCTTGAATATATCCCACCTAAATTTAGAGACCATTGCAAGAACAGATTTGATGCATTGGACATTAATGACCAAAGTACAAAAGAGTTAATGGATGATGTCAAGAGCATCAGACAGAAAGAAAGCTCAAAAGGTCATCAAATAAACAGGAAAAGAATAAAGAACAAAATGGGTGTTGAAAGAGATTTTGAAACTTGATCATGAATGAGGAGGAGCTAAAGTGACTGGAAGAAATAATGAAGTAAAATAGCTGAATAGAAAATTTCAAATGACAGCTTGAGAAGACAAAGTAAAACAATGAAATGTGCAAAGACATGAAATTAGAAAACCAAAAGGGAAGAACATACTCAGTATTTCTCAAGCTGAAAGAATTGAAGGAAAAACATTGAAGCTTCAGAGTGCAAAATAGAAGGATTCTATGTGGCACTTTGGAGTCCTCATGTGGTACTGCTGGATAAGTACTGGACTGCTCGTCACAAGGCTGGTGGTTCAAATCCACCAGTTGCTCCTTGGAAACCCTATACAGGGTCACTGTGATTCAGAACCAAATCTATGGCAGTTGACAGCAGCAACATTTGTCACTTTACAATAAACACTGGACTGCTAACCTGAAGGTCAGTAGTTCAAACCCATTGAAAGCTCTATAGGGACTATATGAGTTTGAAATAACTCAATGGCTCTTAAAAACAACAACATGTACAAAATATTAGATGACACAGGAAGCAGCAAAATAACATGGAAGGAATACACAGACTCACTGTACCAAAAGGAATTGATCAGAGTTCAACTATTTCAAAAAGTAGCATATGATCAAGAACTAAAGATATTGAAGAAAGGAATCCAAGTTGCACTGAAGGCATTGGCAAAAAACAAGACTCCAGGAATTGATGGAATGCAAACTGAAATGCTTCCAAAAACATGTAGCCCTGGCAGTGATGATCACTGGTCTATGCCAGGAAATTTGGAAGACAGCTACGTGACCAACCAATTAGAAGAAAGCCTTATTTGTGCCCATTCCAAAAAGAGGTAAGCCAACGGAATGCACAAATCAACAGACAGTATCATTAATATTATATGCAAGTAAAATTTTGCTGATAATAATTCAAAAAGGGATGTAGCAGTACGTAAATAAGGAGCTGCCAGAAATATATGCTGGATCCAGAAGAGATCATGGAATAAGGGATATTATTACTGATATCAGGGTGTTGGCTATAAGCAGAGAATACCAGAAAGATGTCTACTTGTGTTTTTTGACTATGCAAAGGCATTCGACTGTGTGGATCATAACAAACTATGGATAACATTGCAAAGAATAGATATTCCAGAACGCCTAATTGTGCTCAGGAGGAACTTGTATATAGAACAAGAGGCAGTTATTCGAACAAAACAAGGGAATACTGAATGGTTTAAAATCAGGAAAGGTGTGTTCCAGGGTTGTATTGTTTAACCATACTTATTCAGTGTGTATGCTGAGCAGATAATCCAATAAACTGGATTATATGAAGAAGAACATGGCATCAGAATTAGAAGATGAATCATTGACAATCTGTGATATGCAAATAACACATCCCTGTGAGCTAGAAGCAAAGAGGACGTGAAATATTTACTGATGACCATCACAGACTGCAAACAGCCTTCAGTATGAATTGCACCTCAATGTAAAGAAAACAAAAATTCTCACAAGTGGATGAAAAATGCAGAACAGATGGAATTTGTCAAATAACTTCCTTTTGCTTGGATCTTCGATCAGTACTCATGGAAGCAGCAGTCAGGAAATCAAACAATGTATTGTGTTTGGCAAATCTGCAGGACAAAGATGTCAATTTAAAGACTAAGGTACCCTGTTATAAGCCATAGTATTTTCAGTCACTTCATAAGTAAGGAAGACCATAGAAGAATCAATACATTTGAATTATTGTGTTGGAGAAGATTATTGAAAGTACCATGGACTGCGAGAAGAAACAACTAATCTGTGTTGGAAGAAGTACAGCCAGTATGCTCCTTAGAAGCCAGGATGGCAAGACTCTATCTCTTATACTTTGGACATGTCAGGAAGTACTAGTCTTGGAGAAGACATCATGCTTGGTAATGGAGAGGATCAGGGAAAAAGAGGAAAACCCCCAAAGAGATGGCTTAACACAGTGGCAGCAACAAGAAAGGACTCAAGCATAACAATTGTGAAGATCGCAGAGAACTGGACAGTGTTTCATTCTGTTGTGCATAGGGTCACTGTGAGTTGGAATGACCCAGTGGCACCTAATAGTCCACTTAGTAAAAACAGGAAACTTTGCTGAAACCTGTTAATTGGCATATCTTTCTAGTTCCATGTTAAAAAAAAAAAACTGAGGCAACAAGAGGTAAAATGTACTTGCACAAGATGGGATTTGTAAATGGTAAGGCAAGATTCAAATTGAGGCATTCTGATTCCAGAGTCCATGCTTGTAATCACATGTGAATTTAAAAAAATTTCAATAAAAGAAATTTACATTAAGTGGAAAAGTGATGACCACCTTAGAAAGAATATACAATTTTTTTGCAACGTACTGAAAAAAATAAGGTTGGAAAATTAGATTGAAGCTTTCTTATGAAGTGTTTTTGTGATTGAATTTTATAACGTATACCCTGCAAAGCCTTTTGAACTGCAAGGTCGGTGGTTCAACCTCACCAGCTGCTCCTTGGAAACCCTATACAGGGTTGCTATGGGTCGGAATCGATTAGATGGCATTTAACAACAACAAGAAGCAGGGGAAGGCAGAAGTTGTCCTGTGGAATATTTAATTGTCTTGCTGACCTAATTACTTTAAATAGTTTATAGCTTAGAATATATATAGTGTTGTCGCATTCTAGTAGTACAAGTACTTTTTCCTCTCCGTATATGAGTAAGATGCTATCGTTAATATTATTGAGAATGATTTGATTGGTTTATTTCTTCTTACTGAAATAAATGATTGGGTTGAAAAAAGAATTGTTACGTTTCCTGAGTAGTTGTGACATGGCTGCATTCCTGGAGACTTTTCACACTTTGATGGGTAAGAATAGCTTTATATGGAAGTGATGAAAGTGGTAGTGCGTATTTTAGTCTTCTAGGAGCTCTGGTATTGTGCTGTAGGATAAGTACTGGACTGCTAACCACGTAGGTAGAAGGTTCAAACCCAGCAGCTGCTCCTTAAAAACCCTATACAGGGTTGCTGTAACTCAACAACACTTAACACCAACAAGTTCTGAAATCTATGTAAGCATATTTTGGTATTTGTGCGATACATGGAATAGTTATTTGTCTTAACAGAAGGTAATGTAAATGTCCCAAATTTCTTTCCCTTAAGTCCTAGTTGTGATTTTGTTGCAAATTTTTATTCTTAAAACTAAATTGGACTGTGGAGCCTCCTAAGTAAAATGACATTCTTCTGTGTCCTGAAGGATGTGTAAAGCTTATTAGTGGTCAAGAGATGAGTTTTCCTTGTTGACATTTAAATATTTCAAGAGTTTTGGCTGAAACTTGCTGGGTTTTCCCCAATGTGATAATTTAGTTGTGTATGTTATGTGCATGTCTCTGTCTACCGATAGCCTTTCTGAATATAGATTTGAACTTCAAGGTTGGTGGTTCAAGCTCACCAGTGAGTTGCTCTTTGGAAACCCTATACAGGGTCGCTATGAGTCGGAATCGACAGCACTTGACAACAACAACTATATATATATATGTTGTTGTTGTTAAGTGCCGTTGAGTCAGTTCTGACCCATAGCGACCCTCTACAGGGTTTCTGAGGGTGTAAATCTTTACGGGAATAGAAAGCCTCATCTTTCTCCTGCGGAGCGGCTGGTAGTTTCGAACCGCTGACCTTAAGGTTCACAG
>NW_006408847.1:2392142-2393020 GCF_000296735.1 Chrysochloris asiatica
GGACTCCACGGCATATAACAACAACAATACTTATAGCACAATGTTGAATAGAAGTGGTAATAAAAGGAATCCTTGTCCTCTTCCTGATCTTGTCCTGTTTGCAGAGGAATGGCTTCAGTTTCTCAATCCTGAGATCAATGTTGGCTGTTGATTTTGCATGTTGCTGTTGTTATTGTTAAGTGCCGTTGAGTCACTTCTAATGGATGGCAACCCTGCAAATGGTTTCCAAGGAGCAACTGATAATTTTGATTGTTGTTGTTAAGTGCTGTTGAGTTGGTTCCGACACATAGAGACCCTGAATAGGGTTTCCGAGGAGAGGCTGGTGAGTTTTAACTGCTGACATTGTAGTTCAAACCAACCTTGAGGTTGAGTGTTTATCCTGGGGTGCCCCACTAGGACCAGGTGATTTTGTATATAAGCTTTTAATTATGTTGAGTCTTCTTTTCCTGCTTTATTGAGTTTTTTTAAAATCAGTAATGGATTTTGTCAAATGTCTTTTCTGCATCAATTCATACGATCATGTGGTTTTTCCTTTGTTTTATTTGAGTGTGGATTATGTTGATGATTTTTCTAACGTTAAACCATCCCTACATAACTAGTAGGAGTCCTACTTGATCATGATGTATTATTTTTTTATATGTTCTTAGATTCTGTTTGCTAGGATTTTGTTAAGAATCTTTGCATCTATTTTCATGATGTTTCTTGTTGTTGTTAGGTGTCACCTAGTCAGTTCTGACTCATAATAACGCTATGGACAACAGAACAAAACACTGTCCAGTCCAGTTCTAAACTCACAATAATTGCTATGCTTGAGCCCATTGCTGCTGCCACTGTGCCAATCCATCTTGTTGAAAGCCTTCCTCTTTTTCTATGAACTT
>NW_006408847.1:2414347-2425363 GCF_000296735.1 Chrysochloris asiatica
GTATCTTTTGTAAACAGCATGTTGAAGGATCCTTATGTCTTATCCATTCTGCTACTTTCTGTCTCTTGACTGGTGCCTTTAATCCATTTGCATTCAGTTTAATTATCAATAACTATGAATTGATTGCTGTCATTCTGGTGTGGTTTTGTGTGTGTGTGTGTGTGTGGTGCTGCTGGTTTCTGTGTTCCACATAATTTTCTGTGCTGAGTTCTTTTTATTTGTGGGTTTTCTTTTCATTTCCATTTCTATTGTATTGATGTTTACCAAAACTTTTTGATTTCCCTCTTTTTTATTTTGATGTAAAGCTTTATTTATTTCTTTGAGGTTGCCTTGTGATTTTATGATTTTTCCCCCTATTTAAAACAGTCTGTTTTATCTTGGAATCTATTTGACTTATTCTTTACTTCAAAGTTCTGTGTCTACACTACACCCTCTTTTTCCTTTGTAGTTGATTTCATTTTAAAATTGATCTCTGGTTCCCTATATTCAGTTTTTTTAGTTGAAGAACCGATACATCTGAATTACAGTGTTGGAAAAGATCACTGAAAGCACCATGGACCTCTAGAAGAACAAATAAATCTTTGTCGGAAGGAGCACAGCCATAAAGCTCTTCAGAAGCCAGGATAACAAGATTCTGTCTCTAATATAGACCCTGAACATGCCACCAGAAAGGACCAGTCCTCAGAGGAGAACATCATTCCTGGCAAAGTGAGTCAGTGAAAAAAGAGGAAGACTTCCAATGAGCTGGATTGGCACATTGGCAGCGGCAGTTGGCCCACACGCAAAAACAACTGTGAGGATGGCATAACACTGGGCATTAGTTTGCTCTGCCACACATAGGGTCTTCATGAGCTGGAGCTGACCCGGTAACACCCAACAACAACGACAATAACAATTTCAAAACTTGCCACACCAAGTAAATGATTAATGAACAGAGAAGTGGCTATATTTTTATTAGAAAATGTTGTAGTGTTTAAACTTAAAAGATAGTGTATAAGTGGAGGAAGGGCAGGGTCTGAAATAAATTGAAGTTAGAGCCCTCTCTCACACCAGCTCCAAAATAACCACAGGTCTTTTAGGGAACAAAAAAATATCAAAGTAATACTGAAACTAATAGTTGTTGTTGTTGTTGTCAGGTGCCGTAGAGTTGGTACCAACTCATAGTGACCCTATGCACAACAGAACAAAACACTGCCCAATCCTGGACCAATCTCACAAGCATCGCTACGCCTGAGTCCATAGCTGTCATCACTGTGACAATCCATCTTGTTTGGGGACTTCCTCTTTTTCTCTGACCCTCCACCTTACCAAACATAATATCCTTCTCCAGTGACATGTACCTCCTGATAGTATGTCCAAAGTATGAGAGATGATGTTTGACCATCCTGGCCTCCAAGGAACACTCTGGCTGTACTTCTTCCACCGCAGATGTGGTTGTTCTTTTGGCTGTCCATGGTACATTTAATATTCTCCCAACACCAAAACTCAAATGCATCAGTTCTTCTACGGTCATCTTTATTCAATGTGCAACTTTTGCATGTGTATGAGGTTATTGAAAATACCATGGTTGGGTCAGGCACATCTTAGTCCTCAAATTGACAGCTTTGCTCTTCAACACTTTAAATAGGTCTTGTGCAGCAGATTTGCCTAATGCAATACATTGTTTGATTTCTTGACTGCTGCTTCCATGAGTGCTGATGGTTGATCCAAGAAGAATGAAGTCCTTGACAACTTCAATCTTATCTCTATTTATATGGCTGTGTTTATTGGGCCAGTAGTGAGGATTTTTGTTTTCTTCACATTGAGATGCAACCCATACCAAAAGCTGTGGTCTTTGATCTTCATCAGTAAGTATTTTAAGTCCTCTTCTCTTTCAGCAAGCAAGGTTGTATCATCTGCATATCTCAAGTTGTTAATGAGTCCTGATGTCACATTTATCTTCATATAAACCATTTTCTTGGATTATTTGCCCAGCATACAGATTGAATAAGTATGGCAAAAGAATACAACACTGACACACACCTTACCTAATTTTAAACCATTTGTTGTTCCCTTATTGTGTTCAAACAACTTCCTCTTGGTCTATGCACAGATTCCTCATGAGCACAACTAAGTGTTCCAGAATACTCATACTTCACAATGTATCCATAGCTTGTCATGATCCACACAATCGAAAGATTTTACGTAATCATTAAAGCACCGGTAAACATGTTTCTGGTATTCTCTGCTTTCACGAAGATCATTCTGGTGTCATTAGTGATATCCCTTGTTCCAAGTCTTCTTCTAAAACCAGCTTGAACCTCTGGAATGTCTCTGTCAATGTGTGTTTAAGCCGTTTTTGTACTACGTTTAGTAAAACTTTACTCGCATGAGAAATCAGTGATAATGTCCGATGATTTCCATATTCCCTTGGGTCACCAGTCTTTGGAATCAGCACAAATACAGATCTCTTCCAGTAGCTGTCTTCCAAATTTCTTGGCATAGATGAGTGAGTGCCTCTAGTGCTGCATCAGTTTGCTGAAAACTTTCAATTTATATTCCATCAATTCCCAATGTCTTGTTCTTTGCCAGTGCCTTTAATGCACCTTGGACTTCTTTCTTCAGTAGTATCGTTGGCTCCTGATCATATGCTACCTCTTAAAATGGTTGAACATAGACCATTTCCTTTTGGTATAGTGACTCTGGGTACTCCTTCCATCTTTTTTTGATGCTTTCTGCATCGCTCAGTAACTTGCCCAGAGAATCCTTCAGTACTGCACTACTGCAAGTCGAGGCTTGAATTTTTTCTTCAGTTCCCTCAGCTTGACAAATGCTGAGCATGTTCTTCCCTTTAGGTTTTCCAACTCCAAGTTTTTGCACATTTCATTATAATATTTGACTTTGTCTTCTCAGGCTTACCTTTGAAAATTTCTCTACACCTCCTCACTTCTTACATTTGCTTAAGCATCTCTACGCTGAAGAACACGTTTCAGTCTCTTCTGGCACCCATATTGGTCTTTTCCTTCTTTCTTGTCTTCTTAATGACCTTTTGCTTTCTTCCTGTATGATGTTCTTGATGTCATCCCATACTCTTGTGGTCTTCGATCTTTAATGTCTAATGCATCAAATCTGTTACTCAGATGATCTCTGAATTCAGGTGGGATGTATTCAAGGTCATATTTTGGCTCTCATGAACTTGTTTTCCTTTTATTCGGCTTCTGTCTAAATTTACATATGAACAATTGATGGTCTGTTCTATAATCTGCCCCCCCCCATCTTGTTTTGGCTAATGATATGGAGCATTTCCTTTTTCTCTTTCCACAAATTTAGTCCATTTGATTTCTGTGTATTCCATCTGGTGAGGTCCATGTGTATAGTTGTCTTTTATGTTGTTTAAAAAAGGTATTTGTAATGAATAAACCATTGATTTTGCAAAATTCTATCATGCAATCTCCAGCATCATTTCTTTCACCAAGGTCCTGTTTTCCTATCACTGGTCCTTCCTCTTTGTGTCCAACCTTTGCATTCCAGTTGCCAGTAATTATAAATACATTTTCTTTTACTGAAAATAACAGAAGGATAATATTTGTACAATAAATATTAGGATAAGAGAGGCTTTCCTAAACAGGACAGATCATAGAAGTCATAAAAAAGATGGGTAAATTTGCATAGAAAGTAAAACCTCTTGTACTTTGAAAGTAAACATAAAATAGTTAAAAATTAAACATTTATAGTAAAGCCTTGCCATTTATACTACATGTTAGCTGTTCCTAATGATATGTAAGAAAAAGAGACACAACACACTAATATAATGGTCATACGATATTGTTAGATAACTTACTGTAGAATTATACACAATAAACAGATACATGAAAAAGTGTTTACTCTGAACAATAATCTGTGACATTAAAATTATCACACTGATGATATTATGTCTTTTTTTCATCAGATTATCAGAGTCTTAAATTATTACTAGTATCTATTTTTTGGAAGCCTGCAAGAAGTAAGTCTTTATTTACTCATGGTGAAGTACAAAGTGATGATGTTGATTGTTCATACCCTTTGATCTGGCCATTCTGCTTATAATCTGTCTTACAGAAATATGTGTGCATAGACACAGAGAGATATGTCAGTGACATGGAGAGTTGGAGTACTGTGATACTAAAACAGACAAGCAAAGAAGAGCTATTAATTTAGGAATGGGCACACAAGTAGTTAGGTAGACATTCATAGAAGAATGAAGTAGATTTGTTGTTGTTATGTGCCATTGAGTTGGTTCTGACTCAGTGATCCTGTATAGGGTTCCTAAGGAGCCGGTGGTGAATTTGAACCACTGACCTTTTAGTCCGGTTCTTATCCTACAACACCACACCAGGGCTCCAATTAATATGTTTAAGTCCAGCCCTGCTACCCATGACTGGAACCTGTTACCTTGAAGTATATTTACTTACATATATATTCTGTTTTCTCTGAAAATAGCAAGTTATAAAGGATAATCCTATATATGGTTTTTAATATTTATATTGATCTGTAGGATAAATGTAAGATAAGGACTGGTTCACAGGGTCAGTTTGAACTGCAAGATCGGCAGTTCAAATTCACCAGCCGATTCTCAGAAATGCTATACAGGGCCACTATGAGTCAGAACTGACTCAATGGCACTTAACAACAAAATAATATTGATTTATTAGGAGTGTAGTGGGTCTGTATGATAAGCACTGGACTGTGACCCACAAGGTTAGTAGTTCAAGCCCAACTGCCTCTCTGCAGGAGAAAGATGAGACTTTCTGCTCCAGCAAAGATGTACAGCCTCAGAAACTCCATACAGGGTCACTGTGTGTTGCAACTGACTCAGTGGCATTTAACAACGCCAATCCTGATCTGTATATGAATTTAACACAAAGGCTAAGGACAAGATGATGCACATTAGCGTTTATGGTAGTCACCTTAGGGAAGGGAGCTGGGAGCAATGGAGCAGAAGTAGAGAGTTAAAAGGGAATTTGGGGCAGCTTAAATAAAATCTGTTACTAGGGCCTCTACTCCAACCTGTGGCAACTTCATGTGCATCACAAAAGAACTGTGCTTGATAAGGTTTTCAATGACTGATTTTGCAGATGTAGATTACCAGGCCTTTTTTCTGAGATGCCTGTGGGTAGGCCCAAACTTTCAACCTTAATTTTAGCCGCCAAGCCAAGCTTGTTAACTGTTATGTTTGAAATGTGCTTGTGTTTTCATCTTTTGAGAATACCTTCATATATTACCTATATTGGGAGGATGATCTGTGTATGTTCACCACATGGAAACCTGAAGCACATGTGCTACACACCACAGTGTTAAAGTTTTGTGCATTTTCTGGCTGTTTTTCTTTTTTGGTTATAAATACGATCGCAGTATATTGAGAGTTTTGTTTCTGCCTTTTCTGTGAACTTAGCTTCATTCTGGCAGTATTTTCCAGTGTCAGTAAATTTAATTTGAAAACATTTCCTTTGGCTGCATAATTTCACACTTCCATGCCATGAAATACTGATTTACTATTTCTCTATTGCCAGAGTAATCATATTGCTCCCATCTTTATTATTAAATGTATCTTTATATTGTTCATTATTTCCTTATAATAGAGTCGTAAATGGAATATTGGAGTCCTGGTGTTGTACTTGTAGGATCAGCACTGTACTGCTAACCACAAGGTCAACAGTTCAAACCCACCAGCCGCTCCTCGAAAACTCTATACGGTGTCACTGTAAATCAGAACCAACTTGTTGACATTTAGCAACAACAAATGAAAATATTTACTTAAAAGATAACACTCTTCAAAGCTGTAGGTACTCTTAACAAGAGTTTTTTTAATATATGAAGTTTAAAATCATTAATGCTAGCTTTTTTATTTTAAAGAAAAATTATATAGAACCTATTTTTTACTGCGTAGTACATGAATTTTGAAAAAGCATTCACATGTTCTTGTTTCATTTCTGTTATTATCTTTTACCCAGTCTGCTCCTGCACGTTCTTACGTATGAAAATCCAGTGCTCTAAAAAAAATTTTTTTTTTTTTTTTTATTCTGAAAAAGAACAAATCAGAACTCCTATGCAGGGCAGCTTGAATCAATCTTTCTGTTCCTCTCATGAATAGGCAATTCCTCCAGGCAGTGAACTCGCCCTTTAGAAAACATTGGCATTGTTTTTCAAACCTTCAGAGTCAAATAGGTGGCCTGGAATGCATTAAAGAGAAGCTTTGTGTTAAATCCTCAAGTTTAAATATGAAATCCTGTTTTTACTATTTATAAATGGTTTTGTTGTGCTCTTGTGACTTACTGGGTTCTTTTCATCATCATGTTTGCTTTAGTGAATGTTGTAAATGAACTTATATAGTTTGTAGTTGGTTCTGGTTTTATACTATAGAAATATATCAGGAGAGTTTGCTCTTTAATGGTATCTTACAGAAAGGATTCTTTAAAAAAAGATTTTATTTTTTTAAAGCAGTTTAGAGTGTGCTGAAAAATTGCACAGAAAGTACAATTGCCTTTCCCTGCCCCTATATTGTTTCTCCTATTAACATGTCTCATTCCTATGGCACGTTTCTTACAAATGATAAACCAGTATTGATCCATAATTACTTATTAAAGTCTACTCTTTATGTTAAAGGCACTTCATTCTGTGTTGTACAGTCTTATTTAAAAAAACAAAAACAACAAAAAAACACACTGCCATTGATTCCAACTCAGTGAGCCTATAGAACAAAGTAGAACTACTCTTTAGGGTTTCTGAGGCTGTAAATCTTTATGGGAGCAGACAGCTTCATCTGTCTGTCACAGAGTAGTTGGTGATTGTAAACTGTTGACCTTGAGTAACAGCCCAATGAGTAATCCTCTCCACAACCAATGTTCCTTGTTCAATCCAGTGGGTTTTAATAATAAATGCTTAAAGGTTATGTGTTCACCATTATAGTCTCATACAGAATAATGTCATTGTTCTCAAAATGCCCTATGCATTTGTTCATCCCTTCCTTCTCTGTTTGTGTAGTTGTTGTTTTTAAATAAAAGTAATAATATTTATTGCTTCATCAAAAACATTCTTAAATTAAAAAAAAAAAAATTACGTAGTTTTCCTTTTCCTGAATGTTATAACATTGGAACCATATAGTATGTAGTGAGTTCCTTTTTAGAGTTTTTCACTCCTTTTTCTGTTTTTAAAACAAAGTTAGACTTTGGTGTTTATTTTAAAGACCAAGTTTTGGTTTTGGGTGTGTGTTTTATTTCATTGTTGTTGTTCTTCAGACAAGATATTTACCAATAATTCATTTTTGTTGATGAGCTAGGTTATATTCCTCTATATATTAATGTCCTATATATTTTCATTAAGTGTGTTACTTCAAGAAAACAAATTTTTGTTGAGATAATTCTCATAAGTGTAGTGCTCTGAGCCACTAGCATCCATATCACCGAAGAACATGTTAGAAATGCAAATTCTTGGATCCCACCCAAGACTTACTATCTAGTAATTTTGAAGGAGGGGCCCAGAAACCTGTATTTTAACATGTCTTCCAAGGGATTCTGGTACACACTAAAGTTTGAGAACTACTGGTTTAGATAGTATCTGTACAGTGGCTAAAGTTCTCCACTGTTACCACTTGAAGCCTGAGTTTGGTTTAATCCCAAAATAATTGTTAGGATCATAGCAATATTGCATTTTTTTAAAATGTTTTATCGTGAATTATGTGATACTTTACATGGGAGAACATTAGTTTTACATTCATCCTATTGTATATCATTTCATTGCCATGGTTACAATCCCCTCCATGCATCATCAGCCAACTAAAGGGTATACCCTGCAAGCCTGCCCCCTGGTTGTCAGCACACAGTCTCTCTTTCTCTCTTGGTCTAAAGTCCCCAGACGCTCCATGTCTCCATGTCATCGTCTCTGCCTCCATCTGTGGCATCACTGCTTCTCTGGGTTGGGTCTTGCTCTCCACTCTTCTTCCTTGGTGGTCCCAAGGGCAATATTGCTTTTAAGGGATATGTAGATGAAAAACAAAGGGAAGGACCATTTTGCAAGAGTTGCTTATCATTGGTTTCAGCTTCTAAGATTTTGCTAACTAAGACGATAGCCAAGAATCCTTCACTTTTGAGCCGAACAAAATTATTGTAGTACTTAGTGCTATTAGCAGAAATATACACATCTTTTAGATGTGTGCTACCTTGCATTACAAAGATACTTAAAATGACAAATCAAGAATTTAGTATTTGACCTGGGGGCAAGATGATGGCTGAGAAGGCAAGAGACAAGCAGGAGCAACAGCACGCCTCTTATTGGTGGAAAGAAAGCCACTGATCTTCATATTTTGCTGTGTTGACTGGTTTGTTAGTGCTAAAACCATGTAGGAGCAGTGGCTGACTTATCCAGGCTTCACAAGGCTGAAAGAGAATCAAACTAAAAAATCAGCCCAATGCCAATTCCTATGAAGTGGTCAAACATGCTTTCATCCTACAACTTTCTTTACTCTATTTTGACACCAACTATTCTTCCCACACTATTCTCCACTTCACCTCTGGGTTCGATAAGCCATTGCAGTGGTCACTAGAACTCATATAACAATCCTCATGGTTATGGAGTTTATTAGGAAAGTGAACAGGGTACAGTTCAGGATAAGAACCAATTCAAAATGTAGCACTTCTCCAGTCAGTCTTGTCTGCCATACTGTAAGCATGCCTCACTCTTGTCTTCAGCCTCTTAGTCATGCGGTCCCTTGGCTCTCTGTCCTGTTCAACAAGTATTACAAAGTTCTTTTAGCTAGTCTTTCAGTGCTTGAAGGGCACATTCTTCAAGCTAGTCTTCTGCCCGTAGGCACTCAACTTTACTTGGTCCATTGGTCTAGAGTCAAAGCTGCTGTGCCCTTCCATGCCCTTGCCTCTGCCATTGCTGTTCCACTAGGTAGGATCTCATGTGTCATTAATGATATTCCTTCTTGATGGTCCTGGGGTCTTTTGTCTCTATTTCTGAGATGACTACTTTTAAACCTAGCTGAAGGCCAACACTAACCATTCCCAGCCTTAGAGTCCTATATGCCTTATTTGCATGGTCCCACCCAATTACTTGATGGAAATTAAGAAAACTTTGGATAGAAAAGTCATATCAAATAAATTCAAGGCACCACCATTTTTTTTTTTTCCCCCTTCTTCTTACCTCACAGAGAGGAGACAGCGAGTGTGGTCTCTACAACCCTACCAATTGGTCAAGAACTTATATCAGCTGCTATAAACCAGGGTAGTGATACAACCAACATCAGCTAAATCTACTCTGAATTGAATTGTACAAACAGTGAAAAGATAATTATATACAAGTTTATCTCCTGATCCCTCCCACCAGGAGACAGTTGGTGACTACCTAAGAATATACCAACACATCCATCAACTTAATACAAATACAACACCACAATGCCTAGAAAGTAGCAGAAAATAAAGAAGCAACTCAGTGTAGTTCAAATGACTGAGAGGCAGAGCTAGAAAACGTTTTTGAGGAAGAAGAGGCGACCTGAAAAATAATTCATGTTTAGATACATACAAATGATTGACAGAAAGGTCAAAGAAAATAAGAATAAATAAAAGTGCTACAGGAACAATCAAGCAGAATAAATAAAGCACTGGAGACAATAAAAAAAATCCTGTGAACTGAGATCCAGAAGATCAATACTAAGATATAAGAAATAGGCAATGTACTGAAAGGACAAAGGAGTAGAACTGAAGGAATGGAAGCCAGAATCAGTGAGCTTGAAGACAAATCTCTTAATACTACTAAGATAGAAGAACAAGTAAAAAAAAAAGAAAACAATGAAAAAATCTGGATAAAGCCTAAGATTCATGTGGGACAACATGAAGAGCAATAGCCTATGGGTTATTGGAGTTCCAAAACAGGAAGAATCAAAACCACAGAAGAGATGCTGGAAGAAAATTTCCCTAACATCTTGAAAGAGAAGAAGATAAGCATTTAAGCAGCTGAAAGAATCCCAGGCAGTGTAGACCCCCAAAGAAAATCACCAGGACATACATCATAATCAAACTGTCCAAAATCAAAGACAAGGAAAACATCCTAAAAGCAGTTAGGGGGTGAAAAAAAACACCCTGTTACATACAAAGGCAATCCAATAAAATTAAGCTCTAATTTCTCAGCAGAAACCATGTAGGCAAGAAGATAATGAGGAGACATATAACAAACTCTGAAAGAAAAAGAAAAAAAAACAAAGCAAAACTGCCAACCAAGAATCGTATACCCAGCAAAGTTGTCAATCAAATATGATGGCAAAATCAGAACATTCCAGAATAAACAGAAATTAAGGCAATTTGTAAAACCCAGGAAAGTACATCAAAACATATTGAAGGGAGTTCTTTGGAGTGAGAACCAACAGGAGCAGGCAGCAACCAGAAATAGACATATGTAGCAACACTACCAGGAACTCAGTCCAGACATGTAAGAATCCAGGGAAGAACAAAACTACAAGAATAAAATTATGGGGTCATGGAGGTCCATCTATGATCAGGACAACTACCATGTGAAAGAAGGATAAAGGGTAGGAATAGAGATATCCAGGTGGTAAGGAGTTAAGGTAGATTTCAGGATAAAATAGATTGTTTCAAAAGAAGGAAGAAATGAATAGAATATAGGTTAGACTCAAAGAAACTTAAAACTTTACAAACTTAATACTATATCTAGAAAACCCTAAAAAGATTATGGAAACATTAGAACTATGAAGAAATTGACAAGAAAAGCACACACAAAAATGAAACCAGAATAGGAAGGCATGCAGACCAAAGAAACCAGCAGCACCACAAAAAAATAACAACATTGTAACAGCAATTAATTCATTCCTATTGATGATTACATTGAATGACAATGGATTACATGCACCAGTCAAAAGACAGAGTGTGGCAGAATGGATAAGAAAACAGGATCCTTCAGTATGCTGTCTACAAGAAACACATTTAACACACAAAAATTAAAAATTACAGGATGGGACAGATCTCCAGAGATGGGAAATTCCCACTT
>NW_006408847.1:2426464-2440741 GCF_000296735.1 Chrysochloris asiatica
ATTGCAGGGTATACCCTTTGGTTGGTTGATGATGCATGGAGGGGATTGTAACCATGGCAATGAGACGATATACAATAGAATGAATGTAAAACTAATGTTCTCCCATGTAAACTACCACATAATTCACAATAAAACAGTTAAGGAAAAAAAAAAAAATTACAGGATGGGAAAAATATTCCGAGCTAATTGCAATAAAATGTGAACAGTAGTGGGAATATAATCTCTGATAACATAAACTTGAAGGCAAACACCAAATAAGAGACAAAGAACTTTATTTTATGATTAAAGGGTCATTTGAACAAGAGGACATAACATAATAAATATCTGTGCTCCCAACGAAAGAGCTCCAAAATACATAAAGCATACCCTAGTAGAATTTAAGAAAGAAAGAAATCTACAGTAATAGTGGGAGATTTTAACACACCACTTGCGACAAAAGGACAGAACAACCAGAAATAAACTCAACAAAGACACAGAGGAACTAAACAACATCATCAGCCAACTTGACCTCATAGATGTGTACAGAGCACTCAACCCAACAATAGCACAAGACACATTATTTTCCAATGCACAAGGAACATTCTCCAGAATAGACTATGTATTAGGCCACAAAGCAAGTCTCCATAAATTTAAAGCATCTTCTCAGATCACAGTGCTATAAAATCAGAAATCATCAATAGGAAGATCAAGGTAATAAAATCAAATGCATGGAAACCAAATTACACCCTGCTTAAAAATTACCGGGTAGTAAAACAAATGAAAATTGAGAATTAAAATTCCCAGCAACAAATGAGAATGAAAACACAACACTCCAAAAGCTTTGTAACACAGCAAAAGCAGTGCTGAGAGGACAGTTTTTAGAAATAAGTGTACACATCCATAAAGAAGCAAGAACCAAAATCAACAGATTAACAAAACAACTCCAACAATTAGAAAAAGACAAGCAAAGTAAACCAGAAGAAATGATAATAATAAAAATTAGAGCAGAAATAAATAAGATAGGAAACAGAAAAACTATAGAAAGAAACAGGACAAGAAGCTGGTTTTTTGAAAGGATTAATAACATTGACAGATCACTGGCAAATCTAACAGAAGAAAAGAGGGAGACGACATAAATAACATGCATAAGAAACCACATGGGTGATGTCACAGCAGAACGTGAAAATAAAAGAGATTAAAACAATACTATGAAGCATTGTCATGTAACAAATTTGAAAATCTAGAGGCAATGGATACATTTTTAGAAAAACATGACCTACCTAAACTTACACAGAGGAAAGTAGAAAATTTGAACAGACCTATAAAAAAAGAAGAAAATGATCAGGTCATCAAAAAAATCCCAACCAAAAATAGTCCAAGCCCAGATGGCTTCACTGGTAAATTTTACCAAGCGTTCAGAGAAAAGCTGTCACCAATTCTACTCATATTATTCCAGAATATGGAAAAGAGTGAAAATTTCCTTATATGTTTTATGAAGCAGGCATAACCCTCATACCAAAACCAGAGAAGAACATCACTAAAAAAAGAAAATTATAGATCAGTATCCCCCATGAACATAGATGCAAAAATTCTCAACAAAATCCTAGCCAATAGAATTCAACATTCCCCATTGAAAAGACATGCAGACCAACCTGGAACAGCTAGAAAATAGAAGATATTTCTTGAAAAAAAGACCTTTGGTGATGGGACAAGGAGGAAAGCTGACTGGTTGTGACAATATCAAGCAAGGATTTTACTTGGAGCCATTTAGAGTAACCCCTTTCTAAGACTGAAACCCAAAGGGAACACACGAACCGTCTTGTGTGATCACTTCTGACCACCCTGGTCAACTTGTGAGTAGAAGTGGAGCTGAATTTGGCTATTTTCCATAGACAACTGATGACCTTGAGATGAGAGAAGAGGAAGGGCTGGCTGGTTTGAAATTCAGGGAGATGTGTGAACTCCGGAGTGCAAGGACACTAACTTAGTCACTTGGGGCTAGAGTTAAGAGTGAAATGGCCAGCTGGTTTGAAGCATGGGGAGGTGTGTAAGAACTTCCAAATTTGCAGATAATACACATTTGGCCAGAACTCTGTTGGATGAAGATAAAAAGTTTGATACAGGGAGCAAGTGTAAATTGCTACAACTTGATGAACTGGACATTTGCTTATGTTTGAAGTTGCTCAAAATTCCAACTGAAATGGAAGGCTTCTTCATAGTCAAGGATCAAGCTTGCCTCTTCAATATACTTGGTTGATAGTAACGGGTAACTTAGACTCTGGTTATCAAAACTGGGGGGCCTATTAAGACACAAAGTGACTGGCTTACAAGCTTTCATGAGGGTGCTGAGTGTCAGAACAAAGTGGGTAAAGTAGAATCCCCATCGAATAGTTTTCCTCTTGTCCAGATGAGTCTGGTGATGATGGGGATAGGATTTTATGATTCAGTGGTGAGTAGTTATCAGGTCTAATGGCAATTGTCACAACTGTAAATGTAGAAGAGGTATAACTAAAAGGGGGAGCAGTTCATCTCTGATTTCAGGAACAGAGGACTGTAGGACCTTCAAAAGGGAAAGTCGTGGGAGGAGGGAGGGATCCTAACCAGAAAAGCAGTGACAACTGAGATCATGGCAGAGGCAATGACATAGAGAAATAGAGCAGCAGAGTACTACAGGCCCATGGACTGAGAAAGGCAAAGTGCCTGCAGGTAGGAGGCTGGCTTGCAAAATGTGCCCTTTGGACATTTAAACAAATACACATTTTCAATGTGTTGTGTGTACATTTAACAAAAAAAAGTAATAGAGATAAATGCTGTTAGTTGATGGTACATGGAGGGGATTGTAACCATTGCAATGATTTACTAAATGTAAAACGTGATGATATGCCTGAAAACATTCACTCAGTTAACAATAAAACCTTTTTTGAAAAAAGTGTGTCGGGGGTGGGGTGAGGAAGTTAATCTTTCATTCCAGAAACAGAAGTCCTTAGAAACCTCAAGAGGGAAGAGCATGAGTGGATTATGGGATCCTAACCAGAAAAGTGCTGACAGCAGAGATGGAAGCAGAGGTGATGGCATTGAGAGATAGAGCAGCTGAGGACTGTAGACCCTTGGAATGAGAAAGATTGTGTGCCAGTGGGCTGGAGGCAGGCTTGTGAAATATACCCTTTGGACATTTAAGCGAATATATATTTTCTGTGTGTTTTGTGTACACAATTAAAAAAGAATGAGATAAATTCTGTTAACTGATGGTGCATAGAGGGGATTGTAATCATTGCAGTGAAATAAAACATGATTTGTTGAGTGTAAAACATGATCTGCCTTGTAAACGATCACTTAATTCACAATAAAAGCTTAAAATTAAAGGATGGAAAAAAATAATCAAGGTAATGACCGTCAGAAACAAGTAGGAGTGCAATATTAATTTCTGATCCAATAAAAGAATTTTGAATCCCACCTTTAAAATACATGAGTTCAGAGTTATAGTCAGATTATATTGGAGTCCTGGACTGCTCACTGCAAGGTCAGCAGTTCAAACCTATCAGCCACTCTTTGGAAAACCTATATGTGGTCTCTGTGAGTTGGAACCAACTCAACAGCACTTAATGAAAAGAGTATATTCAGAGTTAAGACATTTCTGAATTATCTCTCTCTTTTTTTTTTTTTTAAGTTTTTATTGTGACTTGAGTAATAGTTTACATGGGAGGACATTAGCTTTACATCCATCCTATCGTATATCGTTTCATTGCCATGATTACAATTCCCTTCATACACCATCAGACAACCAAAGGATGTACCCCTCAAGCCTGCCCCTCAGTCGTCGGCACACAGCCCCTCTCCCTCTCTGGGTCTAGAGTCCCCAGCCCCTCCATCACTCCACGTCTTCATCTCTGCCTCCATTTCTGGCGTCACTGATTCTCTGGGTAGGGTCCTGCACTCCGCTCTTCTCACTTGATGGTCCCAGGGACCTCCTCTTCTGAACTACAAAATCAACCACTCCCCTCCTTTTGTTGCAAAACATCTACCTTTACATTTCTGACCCTCACAGTCAGTCCTGATAGCAATTCTGAAAGATCTCCTTTTGAAATGCTTTTAAATTGTAAATAATAACAGACAAGCATGTAGAGTACCTGAAAGCCATTTCCTATTAATGTCACTAAGATATAGTTATGAATTGTAGACTTTTATATGATTATTTGTATTTTGGATACTATCTGCTTATCTGTTGTTCAGTACTGTAGAGTCAACTTCAACGCATAACAACCCTGTGCACAACTGCCTGTTTCTGTGCCATATTCATAATTGCTGTGTTTGAGCCCATTGTTGCTGCTACACTGTCAGTCCATCTTGTCGTGGGCCGTCTTTATTTTTTCTGACCCTCCATTTTATCAAGCATGCTGCCCTACTCCAGGGACTAGTCCCACCTGACAACATGCCTCAAGTATGAGAGACAAAGTCTTGCCATCCTGGCTTCTACGGAGCATTCTGGTTGTACTTTTTTCAACACAAATTTGTATGTTCTTCTGGCAGTCCTTGGTACTTTCAGTATTCTCCAATACCATAATTCAAAGGCATTCATTCTTCTACAGTCTTCCTTATTCATCGTCCAACTTTCACATTCAGATAAGGTGATTGAAAATACCATGGCTTGAATCAAGTGCTCCTTAGTCCTCTTGAACACTTTAATAAAGAGTTTTGTGTAGCAGATTTGCCTAGTGCAATACATAATTTGATTTCTAGGCTGCTGCTTCCATGAGTGTTGATTGTGGATACAAGCATAATGAAGTCTTTGGCAACTTTAATTTTTTCTCTGTTTATCATATTGTTATTTGTTGGTCCATTTGTGAGACTATTCGTTTTCTTTACATTAATGCCCAATCCATACTGAAGACTACATATAGTCTTTTATCTCCATCAATAAGTATTCCAAGTCCTCTTTGCTTCCAGCAAGCGTGGTTGTGTCATGTGCATATTGCAGGTTGTTGATGACTCTTTCTCTAATCCTGATACTACTTTTCTTCTTCATCTAATCCAGTTTCTCAGATTATTTGCCTAGCATGTTGTTGTTGGTAAGTGCTGTCAAGTTGGTTCCAACTCATAGCAACACTGAATAAGGTTTCCAAGGAGTGGCTGGTAAGTTTTAACTGCTGACCTTGTGGTTCAAACCAACCTTGAGGTCGAGTGCTTATCCTAGGGTGCCATACCAGGATACAGATTGCATAAATATGGTGAAAGGATACAACCCTGACACATACCTTTCCTGATTATAAACCACTTAGTATCCCCTTGTTTTGTTCTAATGAATGACTCTTGGTGTATGTACAGGTTCTTCATGAGACCCCCTCAACTAAGTGTTCTGGAATTCCCATTCATTACAATGTATATAGCTTATTAATTATATTTAAACATTTTAAGTGGATAAAAATGCTACATCAATGTGTGTGTTTAATTTAAATATTACCTGGGAATGTTAGTTTACTGGTAAGTCCTTTAGGATGGACTATCGAGATTTTGAATATGTCTTCATTTTATAAATGAGGACTCTTATCAGAAAATATTAGATCCCCTTGCTAAATTTAGGGTCTTAGTGCTTTCTTTGCCTCTTAAATATACAGTAGGATTTTTATTTTAATTTTTTTTTAACTTAAAGAGAATTGATCTGAAGAACAGGTATAACTGGCATCGTCAGTAGATCTTATACTGTGGATCAGAGTCACAGAGCCCAAAGAACTCTTAAAGGAAACCTTACAGTGCTTCCGTATGCATATTTTTAAGTAAAAGATTTTTAAGCCAGGGTAAAGCTAACTTTTTTTTTTTTTTTAGGTTTTTATTGTGGATTGAGTGAAAGTTTACAGGGCAGATCATCAGTTTTACATTCAATTAATCATACATCTTGTTTCATTACAATGATTATAATCCCCTGGTAGCGTAGTGGTTACAAATCGGGCTGCGAATCGCAAGGTCAGCAGTTCAAAACTACCAGCTGTTCCGCAGGAGAAAGATGAGGCTTTCTGCTCCCATAAAGATTTAAAGCCTCGGAAACCCTGTTCGGGGTCGCTATGAGTCGGAACCGACTCCTCGGCACTTAACAACAACAACATGTACTATTAGTTAACAGTATTTCTCTCTATTCATTTTAGCTCTTTTTTTTAAAAAAAAACACTCATATATAATAATTTAAATCACCAAAGGGCACATTCTGCAAGTCTGCCTCCTGGCCACCAGCTCTTAGTCCCGCTCTTTCCAGGAATCTAGAGTCCTCAGCTGCTTCCTCTCTCCTTGTCCCCATCTGGGCCTCCATCTCTGGTGTCACTTAAAACTAACTTTTTTTCCCCTTTTAAATCCTTTTAAGGCTGAATTATTTTCTTCTTTAAATTTTCTCATGAAACTATGAGTTTTAAATAGTAGAAGACATTTTGAATAAAATAGAAAAAAAATTGTTTTGAAATAATAGGGATTTGAGGATAAGTACTGGACTGGTAACTACAGGTTAACAGTTTAAACCCACTAGACTCTTTGAGAAACCCTATCTATACAGGGTCACTATGAGTCAGAATTTATGGCATACAACAGCAACAATATGGAGTTTGCTGCCATCAGTGGAACACATACACCCTGAGAGTTCTCTGGTGCTGGAGTTGCTAGGATGAGGTCCATTTCTTCAGATTCATTCTGTTATACAGGTCCCCACCACACGGCAACATGGACCCAAAGTAGGATAGCACCTTCCCACTACTCCTCAGAGACAGAAAGTGAGCACTGTATGTCCCATGGGTCACGAAAGCATTGAAGGAGGGAGGGAGGTATCTAAATATTATTCACTGTCAATGTAAATCTATGGGCAAAAGATGAAGCTCTCTGCTCCCAGATTTTGTCTCAGAAACCCTAGGAAGTATTTTTACTCTTGTTCTATAGGGACACTGTAACTAGATCACACTGTGAAAAGTCAGTTTCTTATAATTGAACAATTTATCCAACCATTAATTCTTGTCAAAATGTTTATAATCGTGAGTTATGGGTATGTGGAATGTATTTTTAGAAGGACCTTAGCTAATCAAGTGAGTCTAAAACTTCTGACTACTTTTTAGGAAAATATATAGTGGAAAATTTAGTATTGGGAATGCACTGTAATTATTTAGTCAAGGGCCTAGGTGAGAATAATTAAATTGAGAAAGGGGAACAATTTTCTGGAATTAACTATTCCTTTTTGGTCTGAGTCCAGTAACATGCTAATTAATATTCTTTTTCTGTGGTACCTATATGTTGGTATTATTTAATCCATCATCAAATATCATTTATTTACTTGCTAATTCCTGGTATGGCTCTATAGGATAAGCACTAGACTGTTAACCACAAGGTCAGCAGTTCAGACCCACCACCCACTCCCTGGAAACCCTATATAGGATCACTATGAGTGGGTTCCGTACCCATAGCGACCCTATACAGGATTTCTGAGAAGGGCTGGTGAGCTTAAACTGCCGACTTTATGGTTCAAACCAACTTTGCAGTCCAGCACATTAACCCACAGCACCACATCAGGACTCCAGCAGCAACATACTGAGAGAAAACGCTTTAGCGGATGACTTTTTAGGGACGTAAATCTCTTGGCCACAGACTAACAGATTTTTCTTCTCTGAAAACTTAGTATGTATAGTATACAGTTTCTCAGAAAGTAACTCATTTAAAATAATAAGTGATCTACCCATTATAGGACTTTGAGTGTGGTGCTATAGGATAAGCACTGGCCTGCTAACCACAAGATCAGCCATTCAAACCCACCATCTCCTCCTTGGAAACCCTATACAGAGTCACTATGACTTGGAACTGACTAGAAAGCACTTAACAACAACATACCTATTATTGGCTTGATGAATGAAATGTCACAAAGCTCCAAGTCTGCAAGAACACATCAACATAGGGCATTTTGAAAAGACTTGTCAAGTGAATTGAAGTTTAAAGAGAAAATATACATAGAACCTAGTTTTTTTTTTTTAATTCCATTATGTGGAGATAAAGTGGAGAACCTGATAAATGAACCCTCTGTAGCTAAGAACGAAAGCATATTCATTGTGTTGAATAAAGTAAGAAGAAAACACTTTAATTTTGTTTTTCCCAGTCTATCCTAATGATTGATGGGCCCTTGAGTCTTTTTGTTTTGTTTTGTTTTGTTTTGTTTTGTTTTGTTTTAATTACACCAGTTCTCAATGTAGTCCCTTAACTTTTTGCTTTGTTGACTTGGGCTGAAGACTAGTCTCATTTTATCTTACTTAGCAAGCCATTTTACTTGTTTCTGTTATTCTAGTTGTCTGAGGGAAGCCAAAAGCATGCCAGCTTACAGAAAAGCATTGAGAAAGCTAAAATTGGCCGACATGAAACGGTAAGTTTATGTCTTTAGATTTTTTTGAATAATGGCAATTGTAAGTAGATGAATAAGGACATAGAGGAGAGAGTATATCATTCCTTCCAGAAGAGAAGTGGAAACAACATGAGAAAGTCTGGCATAGTAGGTTTCATAATTGTGAATATAGATTTTTAAAGTTTTTATTGTATATAGCAGCATAACATAGATAAACCCTGGAACCAGACTGACTATTTTTGAAAGTCTCCTCAACTCACTGTTTCTCAGTGTTCTCAATTGTAAAACAGGAAATAGTAAAATCTACCTAACTGGGTTAAATTCGTTTAAATTTGCAAAGCACTTAGTAGAGGATCTGGGTGGATTTAAACGTCTAACCTTTAGGTTAGCAGCCAAACATGTTGACCATTTGGACCTCCCAAGGTCTCATGGCCCAAGGTAAGCTTGATATAAATGTTGCGTAAATATTTTGAGTCATGTTTTTTTTTTTAATGCTTTATTGTAAATTATGTGATAGTGTGATAGTTTACATGGGAGGAGAACATTAGCTTCACATTGATCACATCATATATTGTTTCCTTGCCATTGTTACAATCCCCTCCATGCATCATCCACCAACCAAAGGGTATACCCAGCAAGCCTGACCCCGGTTGTGCGCACACAGCCCCTCTTCCTCTCCAGGTCCAAAGTCCCCAGCCGCTCCATCTCTCCACGTCGTCATCTCTGCCTCCATTCCTGGCATCACTGCTTCTCTGGGTAGGGTTCCGTTCTCCGCTCTTCTCCCTTGATGGTCCCAGGTACCTCCACTCCTAGATTGCAAAGATAATCACTCCCCTTCCTTTGCCACAAAATGTCTACCTTTACATTTCCAGCCCTTACAATCAGTCCTGATAACTATTGTATTGCAAGAGATCTATCCGTATCTCCTTTTATTAGCCCCAACTATACAGAATGGATACTACTCAGTGGAGATTCTGCCTTGCTCCATGCCCTCTGGATGTAGGTTTCCTCTTGAAAGCTTGTAAGCCAGTCACTTCTTGCCTCTGTAGCCCCCTCATTCTGGGTAGCCATTGTCCAAGTTGCCCATTCCTATCCTTTCCGTGTATGGAGTGGGTGGGAATGATCCTCGCTGTAAAAATTTGTTCCCTCTTTTGAGCTACTGCATCCATAGATGTAGGTCAAGTTCATCAAATTGTTTCAGATTACTCTTTTTTTCCTCTTCTTTCTTCTTCTAGCTGAACTCTGATCATCTAGTCATTGAAGCCAGGTCAAGTGGGTATTATCTGCAAGTGTAGGTGTACTTTGCATGTACCCTCTCTTCTTATCAGCTAGATGCTTCACTCTCCACTCTAGTCCTCTGTGGCTATGTCACTGACTTTTTGAGTCATGTTTTTTTCTTTTTCTATTTAAAGTTTGAACAGAACAACCTGAAAACTCAGCATAACCTTGTAATATTTTTTAAATTATTTAAATGAATACTGACTAAGTTTATTTGTTTATTTTATTAGCCAACATTTCTTGTGCATTTCTTATGTGACCAGCATTGTTTTGCATTCTTGGGGTACATCATACTCAAAATCTTCATTCATTGAGTTTACTTTCCAGCAGGAGTTTGACAATATAGGAATATAGACAATAAATATGATAAATAATTACATAGTATGTTATAAAATAGTAAGTGCTATGGAAAAGGAAAAAGTTACCGTTTCTTGTCCCTACTGTTAAATCAGTCCCTAACTCATGGAGACTCCATGTATAATGTGATTAGACCATTATGATCCATAGGATTTTTTTTCTAAGTTTTTATTGTGAACTAGGTGATAGTTTAAGGTGCTCTGGTAGCGTAGTGGTTACAAATAGGGCTGCGAACTGCAAGGTCAGCACTTCCAAACTATCAGCTGTTCCATGGAATAAAAATGAGGCTTTCTGCTCCCGTAAATATTTACAGCCTCGAAAACCCTGTTCAGGGCCGCTATGGGTCAGAACCAACTCGACAGCACTTAACAAGTGATAGTTTACATGGGAGAACATCAGCTTTGTACCGTCATTCCATTGCAATGATTACAATCTCTTCTGTGCATCATCATTCAACACCATTCCCTGTTTTTGTTTTTTTTGTGTGTGTGTTTTTTTTTTGGTGGGGAGGAAAGTATGTACACAGAAACACTCAGGAATATATAATCATTTCAATAACCAAAGGGCACATTCTGCAAGCCTGCCTCCTGGGCTCCAGCACTCAGTCCCTCATTTACCATGAATCTAGAGTCCTCAGCTGCTCCCTCTGTCCATGCCCTCATCTCTACCTCCTTCTCTGGTGTCACTGCTTCTCTGGATAGGGTCCTGCATTCCACTTGTGCTCTTCTCCCTTGATGGTCCTAGGGTCCTCTATTTCTGGACTGTAAGATTAACTACTCCCTCGTTTTTATTACAAAACTTCTGCCTTTACCATTGTGACAGTCGCAATTAGTCATGATAATAATTACTCACTATTGAATCATAACAATCTTATCCCCATTTTTTTTAACCAGACCCATCTAGACAAGATGAAAGCTATTCATTGGGGACTCTGTCTTCCCACACACACTCTTAAATTCCCTCTTGAAAACTTCTAAGCCAGTCAGTTCGTGCCTTTCTTGCCCCCTCATTTTAGGTAGCCAATGCCTAAGTTGCCCATCCCTATCTACCCTGTATGTAGAGGGGATAGGATTGATACTTGATGTGAAGACTCCTACCCTGTCAGTTGGTATTTTGAGCTACTACATCCATATGTATAGGTCAAGTTCATCAAATTGTAGCAATTTACACTCGTTTCCTTTATTTAAAATTGTTGGGGGTTTTTTGTTTTGTTTTGTGTTTTATCTCCCTCTAATTGAGTTCTGATTATTAAATCATTGGGGCTAGGTCAAATGGGTACTATCTGCAAGTTTGGGTGTTCTTGTGCATCTCCCCTCACATCATATCAGCTGGATGCTTCACTCTCAGCTCTATCCCTCTGTGGCTATGCCCTTGTCCATGGGCTCAGTTGTCCCCAGGTCTCCCCACACTTTGAAGCAAACAGCCCTTTTCTTCTCTCTCTCATCTCCAGGTCAATGGGAGTCTATGGAATGTGGTTGAACTCAGCCCATTTCTTCATTGCTGCCTTTCCCCCTCTTGGATTTACCAGTAGACCAATTTGGTCGCCAGCAAGCTTACATGCCTGCTCATGTGTTCCCTTTGAGTTTCAGTCTTGGAGGAGGGTTTGTCCTGAAGGGGCTTGATTGCTTGCCTTGAAGGCTACCCAGCCAACAACTTGCTTTTTCTTGTAGTAGCCAATCATACTGCCATTTTTGTTTTGAATTTTTCCTGCTGATTTTTCTTTGAAGACAAATCTTGTATTGCTCTGGCTGTTTCAGGCTGGTCTACTTGTGCTTTCTAGTGGAATGTTGCACCTCAGAAGGTTCTGGATAGGGCTCAGAATTTCACCTAAGGTCCTATACACTGCAAAGGTTCCACAAGAAGCCTGTTTCACTGGGCAAGTTGTAGAACCCCTTTTAGGTATTCCAATCCGTTATAGGCTGGAGACAGGCTTACAAGCTTTCTGTAATCATATTTCCTGAAATTCCTTTCTATTCCCACAAGTACATATTTTACAGTAGTCAAGAGAAACCAATATTCATAAGACAGTCAAGCATCTTAACATCATTTCCCCTCTTCAGATTATGCCTTGATGCCTGTTTCACAGAGCCCTGTTGTTCCAAGGTTGAGCATACATCACTACTCATCTCTGTTCCATTTAGCCCATGCTAAATAGGGTTCCCCTATCTTCCTTGTTCTTCTACCCTCCTCCTCCTTCTTGGGTATTGCCCTTCCCAACACCTGATGTGTGTACCACAGAACAACCTGAAAACTCTCAGCATAACCTTGTAATATTTTTGAATTATTTAAATAAATACTGACTCAGTTTATTTTTAAAAGTGAATTGTTCTCTAACATATTTTTGTAAAAAATCATTTTACTTTCTCTTATCTTTATTTCAACTTTGGATTTGTGACTTTAAAAAGTATTGTTGATCAACATAAGCTACTAAGTGCACTCCATTTATAGGTTCCTGAGCAGTGCATATGATTTTCACTTGACTAACAGTCTGTAGGTTGGTGGTTTGAATCTACGTAGTGGCACTGTGTGAAAAAGGCCTGGTGCCTAATTTATCTAGTGCTACTGGAAATACAAGTCCTGACTCTAATGAACAAAATTGTATTCCTCACAGTTTAGGAGGCTAGAAAATCAAATTCAAGACACTGGCCTTAGAGGAAGTGTCTTCCTTCCTTTCTCTCCTCCCCCCCACCCCCAACTCGGAAGGAAGAGCCTGTTCTCTTTCCCACTTCTGTTTCTAGGTCATCATGTGGTATGTATATTCTCCACCTGTGCTTGCTTGCCTACTCTGCTTTTTTATATCTCAAAAGAGATTGATTTAAACTACACCATGCACTAATACTTTCACATTAACATAACAAGGAAACTCCTTCCCAAATAAGATTATAACCACAGGTATACCAAAAGAAAAACAAAAACCCATATCCTCTGCTGTAGAGTCAGTTTCAACTCATAGGGACTCTATAGAACAGAGTAGACCTTGCCCAGTAGGGTTTCCGGAGCCCTAGTGTGGTGCTGTGGGTTAATGTACCAGACTGCAAAGCCATTTGAACCGCAGGGTTGGTGGTTCAAGCTCACCTGCCGCTCCTCTGAAACCCTATACAGGGTCTATGGGTCGGAACTGACTTGATGGCACTTAACAACAACAACAGTAGGGTTTCCAAGGCAGTAATCCTTATGGAAACAGACTGCCGCATCTTTCACCCACAGAGCAGCTGGTGGGTTCTAATTGCCAGCGTTCTGGGTTGCAGTTGAGTGCACTAACCCATGGCACCACCAGGACTCCTCAACACAGATAGAAATCAAATTAAAACCTCACAGCCATTTAATCAGTTCCAACTCACGGCAGCCCAACATAGGGATTTTGAAATTATAAATCTTAATGGAATCAGTGTCATCTTTCTGGGAGCAGCTGGTAGGTTTGCATCACTGACTTTGAGGTTAGCAGCCCAATACCTACGGCACAGCACCACAAGAACCACAGGTATGTTGTTGTGGTTAAGTGCGATTGTGTCATTTCTGACTCAACGACCCTTTATAGGGTTGCCAAGGCTGTAAATCTTTGCTGGCGCAGAAAGTTTCATCTTTCTCCCACAGAGTGGCTGGTGGGTTTGAACCACGGACTTTGTAGTTTACAGTACAGGGCTTATCCTATAGTGCCATTGCACTTTCCAGCCTCAGGTATGTTGTTGTTGTTAAGTGCCATCGATTCAATACCGATTCATAACAGCTGTTTCCTTATATTGTTTTTATTGTTATACTAAACTTGTTCAGTATCATAGCAACACGCAATCCTCCAATGACATATGGCAGGTAAGAATTCTACAACCACACCACCACTACTCTCTTCTTATATTTTATTCAGCTTTAGATCTCTCCTGAGACATGCTGTCTAATACCATACACACTAGCCATTAGCAGCTTATTGTTGTTGTTGTAAGGTACTGTTGAGTAGGTATCAACACTGCCGGGTCCTACCAACCTCACAATTGTTGCTACACTTGAGCCCATTACTGGCTACCACTGTGCCAGTCTATCTCGTTGGGTATCTTCCTCTTTTTTGCTCACCCTCCACTTTACTAAGCATGATGTCATTTTCCAGAGACTGGCCTCTCCTGACAATATGCCCAAAGTATGAGACACGGAGTCTGGCCATGCTGGCTTCTCAGGAGCATTCTGGCTGTACTTCTTTCAGTACAGTTTGGTTTGTTCTTTTGGCAGTCCATGGTACTTTTAATATTGTCCTCCAACACCATAACTCAAAAGCATCAACTCTTCTAAGGTCTTCCTTATTCATTGTCCAATTTTCACAA
>NW_006408847.1:2441816-2442737 GCF_000296735.1 Chrysochloris asiatica
ACTTCCTTCTACAGCATCATTGGCTCTTGGTCATAAGGCTACCTTTTGAAGTAGTTGAGCATCTACCATTTCTTTTTGGTACAATGACTCTGTGTATTCCTTCCATATTCTTTTGATAGTTCCTATCATTCAGTGTTTTGCCAATAGAATCCTTAAGTATTTTAAGTCAAGACTTGAATTTTTTCTTCAATTCCCTTAGCTTTAGAAATGCTAAATGTGTTCTTCTCTTTTGGCTTTCTAACTTGAGGTCTTTGCACCTTTCATTATAATATTTGATTTAGTCTTCTCTAGCTGCCCTTTGAAATTTTCTACTCAGCTCTTGTACCTCCACATTTCTTCCATTTGCCTTAGCATTTCTAACTGGAGAGTAAATTTCAGAGTCTCTTCTGACATCCATTTTGGTCTTTCTTTCCTTTCTGGTCTTCTTTATAACACTTTGCTCTCTTTCTGTATGATGTTCTTGATGTCATCCCCCAACTCTTCTCCTGTTCGGTGATAATTAGTGTTTAATGCATCAAATGTGTTCTTCAGATGATCTCTCAATTCAAGTGGGATATATTCCAAGCCATATTTTGGCTCTAATGGACTTGTTTCCATTTTCTTTCAGCTTCAACCCAAATTTGCATAAGAGCAATTGATGGTCTGTCCCACAGTCTGATGATTTCCACTGTATCTTTCCATAGATGTAGTCAGTTTGATTTCTGTGTAGTCCATCTGGTGAGGTTCCCATGTAGAATCGTCTTTTATGTTGTTTAAAAAAGGTATTTGGACTGAAGAAGTTAGTGGTCTTGTAAAATTCCATCATGTGGTCTCCAGCATCATTTCTATCATCAAGGCCATATATTCCAACCACTGATCTTTGTTTCCAACCTTTGCATTCCAATCACCAATAATTGTCAATACATCTTGATTGCATGTTTC
>NW_006408847.1:2442872-2445371 GCF_000296735.1 Chrysochloris asiatica
ATAGGTATGTGAATATTATCCTACTACAGATAGTGTTACTGGACTTCAAGATAGATTTTGAGATGTTCTTTTTGATTCCTCATTGTCACTCCCAGCATAGTACATCATGTGATTGTCAGATTCAAAATGACCAGTACCAGTCCATTTCAGCTAACTAATGCCTAGCATATCGATGTTTATGAGTTCCTTTTCATTTTTTACAACTTCCAATTTTCCTAGATTCATACTTCATACATTTCATGTTCCAATTTTTAATGGATATTTACAGCTGTTTCTCCTCATTTTGAATTGGAATCCATCAGCAAATGAAGGTCCCAAAAGCTTTACACCATTCATGTCAGCTCTAATTTGAGGATGCAACTCTTCCCTATTCAGTGTCTTACAACCTGAGTGGTTCATCTTCCCTCACTACATCTGACAATATTCTGATGCTATCTGACAGTGATCCCCTGCTATTCATAAGGTTTTCAGTGGCTAAATATTCAGAAGTAGTCTGTCTCTCCTTCCTTGCTTGTCTTAATCTGGAAACTCATCTGAAACCTGTCTACCATGATGGTATTTAAAATACCAATGGCACAGCTTCCAGAATCACAGCAACAGGGAAACCACCACAGTACAACAAACCTGACAAACAAGTTATAGGCAGCTACTTACTTAAATTTAAATTCAAATGAAATAAAATTTTTAATTCCATTCCTCAGTCACTATAGCCACATTTCTACTACTCTAGCCTCACGTGGCTAGTGACTCCAGCATTGGTGGGTACAGATCTAGAACAGCTCTGTCAGCAGAGTTCTGTTGACAGTGCTGCGTCAGCATTTACTTCTCTATGCAAGCATCCTCTGTACAGATGCTGGTGAAGGAACTTTCTTCATGTAGAGACCAAAGGGAACAGCTAATGGCACAAGTAAGGAAATATATGAAAGCAAATACAAGCTAGCAAGGAATATAAACAAGTCTCATAAGATAGTTTGAATTTTACTTGGTTTTGCCTCAGATTTATTCAGTAATATAGCAGACTTTGCCAGCATTTGATTTTTACTTGAACGTATTTTTCAAGTTTTGCAAGTACAAATTAAGTATCTATGATCATAACTAAGTAATGCATAGTAATTATTGTGACTTTTACCTGGGAGAACTGTAGCTAGAAATTTCAAATGATGTTTATTGGGTTATCTTAAAGTGAAAAGCTTTGTTCCAGTTCATATTAAAGGAAAGTGGAAGGAAGCCACAATGTACAACTCTGCTATTTCTTCAATCCTTAAATATTTATAAAGGTCAATCAACCTTAAAGGTTAAAAAATTACCTAGAGCACTTTTAAGATTGGTAGTTTAATGACTGATGTTGCCATGAAATCTTTCCTACATGTAGGTACAATCTTATGAAACCACCAGAGA
Source organism: Chrysochloris asiatica (assembly GCF_000296735.1). NCBI lineage: Eukaryota > Metazoa > Chordata > Mammalia > Afrosoricida > Chrysochloridae > Chrysochloris > Chrysochloris asiatica. The sequence goes on from NW_006408847.1 coordinate 2,444,271, forward strand.
CACTTTAATGTTTCCCCCTAATAGACAGTGGGTTTCAAAAAGTTCTAGGGAAATTTTCCTAGAAACTTTGATGGCATGGTCATCTCTCAGTTCATACTGAAATATTAAGTAGCCTTGTATCATTTTGTGAACATTTCATTCTCATTCATTCATTTATTTAATATATATAAAAGATTGAATTAAATGAATTTCAGGGGAAAATTGAAAATTGCATCTGGTATCATATTGAGGATATGTATATATATATATATATAGAGAGAGAGAGAGAGAGAGAGAATAGATATACATGATGACAATTTGGAAATGTGCATTTCAAAAGTAGGAATGATAACATGGGGTAGAAGGATAAAGATATAATATAAGCTTAACGTCTTATTCAAGATTCTCTAAAGAGAATATGAAACTAGTATATACAGAGAGAGAAGGAGAGGGAGAGACAGAGAGAGATTTTGAGAAATTGGCTCACGTAATTGGGGTTAAGGGGCTGGGAATTCCCAAATCCATAGTGGCACACTCAAATTCTAGTTGTCCCTTTATGGGGTTGGTTTGTAACTACATGTTGTAGGTAAGGCAGATGTTTGTAACCCGGGGGCTGCCTATACATAAAGGACTGTAAGCTAATTGTTGTGCTTATTAAATAGGGTTATTGTTGTTGCTGTTAAGTGCCATCAAGTTGGTACCAACTCATAGCGACCTTATGCACAACAGAATGAAACACGGCCCGATCTTGGGTCAACCTCACTATTGTTGCCATACTTAAGCCCATTGATATTGCCACTTTGCCAATCCATCTCGTTGGGCATCTTCCTCTTTTTCTCTTACCCTTCACCCTACCAAACATGATATCCTTCTCCAGTAACTGGTCCCTCCTGACAATATATCCAAAGTATGAGAGACAAAGTTTGGCCATCCTGGCCTCCAAGGAGCACTCTGGCTGCACTTCTTCCAACACCATAACTCAAAAGCATCAATTCTTCTACTGTTTTCCTTATTCACTGTCCAACTTTTGCATGCATATGAGGTTACTGAAAATACCATGGCTTGGGTCAGGCGCACCTTAGTCTTCAACCTGACTTCTTTGCTCTTCAACACTTTAAAAAG
>NW_006408847.1:2447871-2449156 GCF_000296735.1 Chrysochloris asiatica
TTGTCATTTTCTTCAGCTTCAGTTTCAATTTGCATATGAGTAATTGATGGTCTGTTCCACAATCTGCCCCTGGCCTTGTTTTCACTGATGATCTGGAGCTTTTCCATCGCCTCTTTACTCAGATGTAGTCAATTTGATTACTGTGTATTCCATCTGGCAAGGTCCATTGTGTATAGTCGTCTCTTATACTGGCTAAAGAAAGTATTTGAAGTGTTATTGTTGTTAGATGCCATCAAGTCAGTTTTGACTTGTAATATTCCTGTATAGGGTTTCTGAGGAACGGCTAGTAGGTTTGAACTGCCAACCTTATGGTTAGCAGATCAGTGCTTATCCTACAGAAGCACACCATTACTCCAAGTAAGATAATTAAATATGAACAATTAGGATTTTGTGTGTCTTACTTTTTCTCATCTGCTTCAATTTCCTAATCTGGGGTTTATATTGTTTTTTCTTTATAAATGTTGTCTTACCACTAAAGTGTGTTGACAGTACCTCGTGGGCACACTTATAATATTCTGCACATTATGCAGAGATGTCAATTTTCTAAGTGTGGTCTGCTAACTGTACCTATTTATTAATCTATGCATTATCTATTTTTATAACCACATGTAGTCTGTCATATATTGCAATTCATACTTCTTACAAGTTATGGTAATAGAAAGGAAAACATTAGAAGATTAGAAGCTTAATTTATTCTATTTCAACCAATCTGTGAATGTAAAAACTACATAGTTGCCTTGCAATAAACTATCATACTAAAATGTGGAACTAGTACCTGTCTTGAAGTCCATCCTAAGAGGTGGAGTTAAGAGTAAACTCCTTTTGGTTTTCATTTGACTTTACTTTGACTCAGTGTCATTGGCTCTCATAACAGGTGTGGTGAGGTGCCAGGATATAAAGAGAACTTAAGCTTTTCCACTAGTTCTGATCTACTAGCCTGTAGGTACATGTGTGCTTTGTTTGTTAACATAAATGGATATATCATTTAAAAGCTTGATTTAATAAGTGTTGTTGTTAACTGCCGTCTAGCCGGTTCCAATTCATAACAACCCTGTCGAAGGCTTCCAAGGAGTAGACAGTAGGCATGAACTGCAAACCTTGTGGTGTGCATATCCTAAAGCACCATGAATAAACATTAAACATTGCTCCCCGCTGCAAAAAATTGGGGTAATTTTTTTTTTTTCCCAATAAATGTTTTATTGTGAATTGTGTGATAGTCTGCATGGGAGAACATTAGTTTTACATTCATTCTATCATCATCATTTCATTGGCATAGTTACCATCC
>NW_006408847.1:2454858-2456765 GCF_000296735.1 Chrysochloris asiatica
ATGGAAAACTGTTCTAGTCTGATACTTCATACTGACACAGTTGGGGTCACCATGAGTCAAAATAAAATCAGCAACAACTGATTATGTATGATAGTAATCCCAAAAACTTAGTGCATGTAATTTATGATGAATAAAATTAAAGTATTACATTTATAAAATGGCATAATCTTATAAAACACATTTTATTTGCCTTAATTATATGTAAAAAATATTTTGAATACAGGAAGAACGAACCATGCTTACAAAGGAGCTTTCTTCACTTCGGGACCAACGGGAACAGTTAAAGGCAGAAGTAGAAAAATACAAAGAATGTGACCCACAAGTTGTGGAAGAAATACGTAAGTTTGTATCATAATTTCAGGGTTTTAACTTTGCTAATGATAGAGACTTTGTAGTTCAGTTGCCAGGTAACTATTCTTCATGTATTCATATGTGAGAAAATAAAGCCAGTGGTGTTCTGGTTCTGCGCTACATAACTTTGCCTTTGCAAAATAATAGGAAAACATTGCATTTGTGTTTCTCTGTTGTTGTTAAGTGCCCTAGTTACTTCTGACTCATAGTGACCTGAATAAGGTTTCCAAAGCAGCTGGTAGGTTGAGCTACCAACCTGTGGTTAGCAGTTTAGTGCTTACCCAGAAGCAACACACCATTATTGGAATGTATAAGCATTTCATAAGTAGAGAAAGTAGATGGGGTAGAAAGATAAAGATGTAAAATATAAGCTTAGTGTTTTACGTAAGGTTTTCTAGAGAAAAAAAATTTAGTAGGCTATAGATAGTTGGTAGATAGATACATATAGTTTCTCTTATTGAATATCTCATTATTTGATATTTTGCATTTATAACATCAGTAAAATATCTAGTCTCCAAATATATTGTGCTTCAATGCCATAAGTCTGGCAGTAATGAGCGTCAAGATGAGGACAGAGTAGCACAGGCTGTGATGGTTAAGATTGTGTGTCAGCTTTGCTAGGTCCTTAGTCTCAGTGATTTGTAATGATGTAGTCATCCTCCATTTTGTGACCTGATGTAGTCCTCTTCTATTTTTACAAATGCCAGTTTTATCACAACACCCTAGTCTTTGAAACCTAACAATGTTTATAAGGTATAGATAGAGAAAGACCAAGACATTTATTTTGAGAAACTGGTTCACAGTGGTTGTGGAGCTGAGAAATCTAAAATCTATAGGTCAGATGACAGGCTGGAAATTCTGGTAAGTCTTGTGTTCTATTCTGGCAGAATATCGATTTATTTTTTGAAGGCAGAATTCTCCCTTGGGAAACTTCTAATTTGGTTTTTAAGACCTTAAACTAATTGGGGGAGGCTCACCCACATTGAGGGTAATCAACTTTACTTAAAGCCAGCTGATTTAAATGCTAATCACATGTGAATACTTAATGGTAACATCTAGACTATTATTTGATCAAACAACTGGACACCATAGCCTGGCCAAGTTGAACCATACAGTTAACCATCACATTTAGGACACTGAAAGTCAGTGATGGAGCTACATTAGCACCAAATGCCTTGACTCTAGAAACAAACTTCCATTGTGTTCTAGGGAAAATGGTGCCAAAAATATGTTTGTGAGTTAAAGAAAATACATGAAGTTGCCTTTTAGATATATCAGTGTTTTTTTTTTCCTTTTAGGTAAGTGTGTCTAAAGCTTTATTTTGAGTATAAGTTTTATATATTGATATAAAAGTATTTTCTTGGATCTGCAATCAGTGCTCATGGGAGCAGCAGTCAAAAAATCAAATGATGTATTGCATTAGGCACATCTGCTGTAAAACCTCTTTGAAGTGTTAAAGAGTAAAGATATCATTTTGAGGACTAATGTGTAGTTAGTCCTAGTGGTTTCCCAAGCCACGGTCACCTCATATATGTGTGAAAGTTAGACAATGAATA
>NW_006408847.1:2457140-2458581 GCF_000296735.1 Chrysochloris asiatica
CTTAGTAAGATAAACTGAAAATGATTTACATATAGACGTGATATAATCAGTTATTCAAAGAGAACAGGAAGCACCAAGAGAGAAGCAGCTCATCATGTATAAGTTATCCCCAATAAGATTAATAACTGGCTTCTCATTAAAAATCAGAAGTCAATAAAGGAAGAAGTTTTGTGACAAAAACGGTAGTAGTTGATCTTAATCAAAAGAAGATGGAAGGAATACACAGAGTCACTATCCATAATAACAAAAATATGGAGACAGTCTAAAAGCCCATCAACAGAAGAATCGTTAAACTATTGTGACTATTGTTGCAGTAAACATGGATGTGCATGTATCTATTTGTATCACAGCTCTTATTTCTTGAGAACATAAACCAAGAAGAGGGATTGCTGGGTCAAACAGTATTTCTGTTTCCAACTTTTTGAGAAAATCCCATACCAATTTCCATAGTGGTTGTGCCATTTTACAGTCCCACCAGCACTATAGAAGGGTCCCAGTATCTCCACACCTCTCAAGCATTTGTTGTTTTCTGTTTGTTTGTTTTTTAACTTCACTGTTAATGCTGGTGTGACATGACATCTCACTGTTGTTTTGGTGCTGTGGGCTAATGCGTTAGACTGCAAAGTCCTTTGAACTGCAATGTCGGTGGTTCAAGCTCACCAGCTGCTCCTTGAAAACTCTACACAGAGTCACTATGGATCAGAATCAACTTGACAGTACTTAACAACAACAATAACAACAATGACTAATGAGGGAGTCCTGGTGTGGCACTGTAGGGTAATATGCTAGACTGCAAGGTTGGTTTAAACCACAGGTCAGTAGTTCAAGCTCACCAGCCACTCCTTGGAAACCCTATACAGGATTGCTATAGTTTGGAACATACTCAACAGCACTTAACAACAACAACGGCTAATGATTGTGACCATTTCTTCATATGTTTATTGATTGCCTGAATGTCTTCTTTTGTAAAGTGTCTGTTCATGTCCTGTGCCCAGTTTTTACTGTCTTTTTCTTGTAGAGGTGTTGTAGTAAATTTTAGATATTAGTCCCATGTCTGATACATCCTTGCAAAAGATTTTTTTCACATTCTGTGGTTCCCTTATTACTCTTTTGGCAGCATCTTTAAGAAAAAGAAAAAAAAAAGTTTTTATTGTAAAATTAGTGATAGTTTACAGGATAGATCATTAGGTTTGCACTCAGCCAATCATATTTTGTTTCACTGCAATGATTACAATTCCCTCCATGCATCGTCAGTTAACAATAATTATCTTTATCCCTTTTTTTTTTTTATACACAAAATATATATTCATTTAAACGACCAAAGGGCACATTCTGCAAGCCTGCCTCCTGACCACTGGCACATAGCCTTTCTCATTATATGCGTCTTGAGTCCCCAGTTGCTCTCTCTCTATGCCATCACCTCTGCCTCCATCTCTGGTGT
>NW_006408847.1:2458980-2460058 GCF_000296735.1 Chrysochloris asiatica
TATATGAAAAAAATGTGGCATCAAGATTGCAGGAAAACTTACTAACAACCTGTGATATGTAGATGATTCAACCTTGCTTGCTGAAAGTGAAGAGGACTTAAAAATATTTACTGATGAAGATCAAAGAGCACAGCCTTCAGTATGGATTGCATCTCAATACAAAGAAAACAAAAATCCTCACCACTGGACCAATAAACAACATTCCTATCAATGGAGAAAAGATTGAAGTTGTCAAGGACTACATTCTTCTTGGATCAACCATCAACACTCATGGAAGCAGCAGTCAAGAAATAAAACGATGTATTGCATTAGGCAAATTTGCTGCACAAGACCTTTTAAAGTGTTAGAGTAAAGATGACAGCTTGAAGACTAATGTGCGCCTGATCCAAGCCATGGTATTTTTAATAACCTCATATACATGCAAAAGCTGGACAGTGAATAAGGAAGACTGTGAAGGAATTGATGCGTTTGAGTTATAGTGTTGAAGGAGAATATTGAAAGTACCATGGGCTGCCAAAAGAACCAACAGATCTGTGGTTAAAAAGTACCCCCAGAGTGCTCCTTGAAGGCCAGGAGGGCCAAACTTCATCTCTCATACTTCGGACATATATTGTCAGGAGGGACTAGTCGTTGTAGAAGGATATCATGTTTGGTAAGGTGGAGGGTCAAAGGAAAAAAGGAATGCCCCATGTGAGATGGATTGGCAAAGTGGCAGCATCAGTGGGCTCAAGCATGGCAACAATTGTGAGGCTAGCCCAGGACTGGCAGTGTTTCGTTCTGTTGTATATAGGGTCACAATGAGTCAGTACTGACTTGAAGGCACCTAACAACAAGAAGTTTGTCCCTATTTTTTTCATTGATGATCTTTATAGTTCTAGGTTTTACATTTAGGCCTTTAATCCTTTTTGTATATGGTATGAGATAGGGTTTTTGTTTTCATTCTTTTTCAAACTGATTTCCAGTTTTGACAGTAACATTTGTTGAAGGACACTGTCTTTTCCCCATTTAATGTATTTTGACCCTTTATCAAAGATCAGTTATGTATGTGGACAGATTTTCTTCTGGATTCTCAGTTTTA
>NW_006408847.1:2461303-2464675 GCF_000296735.1 Chrysochloris asiatica
GAAACCATTCAGTGGAGATTGTACCTTCCCCCACCCCATCTGGAACTAGGCTCCCTCTTGAAAGCTTGTAAGCCAGTCACTTCTTGCCTTTGTAGCCCCCACTTTTGGGGTAGCCAATGTCTAAGTTGCCCATCCCTGTCAACCTTGTGTACCAAGGGGGTGGGGATGATCCTCGCTTTAAAGATTTGTTCCCTTTTTTGAGCTACTACATCCATAAGTATAGGTAAAGTTCATCAAATTGTAGCGGGTTGCTCTTTTTATTCCTCTGCTTTGTTCTTCTAGTCGAATTCTGATCATCCGATCATCGAAGCCAGGTCAAGTGGATACTGTCTGCAAATTTGGGTGCATCTCCCCTCACTTCATATCAGCTGGACGCTTCACTCTCCGCTCTAGTCCTCTGTGATCATGTCACTGCCTCAGGACCAGGAGTCCCTGGGTCTTGCCATACTGCTGGCCATCCAGGTCTCCACCCGGCTTCACAGGAGTCTGTTGAATGTAGTTGGACTTAACTCACAACTTCGTTGCTGTTATTTCCTTCACTTCCCCTTATCAGTGACCAACGTGTTCACAAGCCAGACCACATGCCTGCTGGTGTAATCCCCTTGAGCCTTAGTCTTGGAAGGGGCTTTGCTCGGAGGGGACCTGACCACTTTCTTTGTGCTTTTTATTTTCTCTTCGTGTTCTGAAATTCCATTCACACATAAGTTATGTTGTCTCTCATAACTTTTAGGCTTTCTACAGTTATTTTCATTCTCTTTTCTGATTGTTCTTCTAGCTTGGTAGTATTGAGAGATATATCTTCAGGCTCACTAATTCAGGTCAAATCTAGTCCTGTGACCTTTAAATTTTTCTTCCACTTCTGAAATCTTATTAATCTTCTGGACTTCTAATTTCAGGGTTTGTATTGGGCTTCTTTGTCTAGTATTTTTCTGAGTTCTTCTAAAGTTTTACTGTGTTATCCTTGCTCTCCTCAACCTCTCTGTGAATCCTTTGAAGGTACTCATATAGCTTTCTTTTGAATTATTTTTCAGTTTTTTCTATTACCTTTTCTTCCTCAGAAACATTTGCTCACTCTGCATTTTGATCATTTGTTTGAACCATTCTCTCTGGGTTTTTTTGTGATCCAAAATTGTCTGTTGTCTCCAGGACATTGTGAAGTTTTCATATATGTATTTAATTGTATGTTTATGTATTCTTAGGCTCTTACCAACTGTCTCCTGTGAGTATAGTTAGAGAATGGAAGTGTGTGCACTATTCTCCATTTGCCATTCGTGTACCTCACTTTAGTTTGTATTTGGCTGTTGTTTGCGACTGTCGACTGTTGATCTGGTGGTATAGGAGCTGGTATTGGCTCTTGCCCACTGAGTAGAGCTGTAAAGACTGAGACTGTTGTATGGACATGGTTGCTGTCTCATGCTGGGTGAGAAAGAGGAGAAGCACACACACAAGGAAACAAGACAGTAAAAGCAGACAAGCAACCAACAATAAAAAGAGAAAATAATAAAGGGGAAAAAAATAAGTAAAAACAGGCAGCAAACAGAAGAATAAGGTTATAGTAACTAAAAAGTGAAAGGAGGGACAGGAAAATTGACCTGTAGAAGACAAAAAAGAAATATAAGAAAGGAAAAAAAAAAAAAAATGCTTAGAAAAACCAAGGAAACTGAAGATAGGGTAGAGCCATAAAGAAAGATAAAAGGGAAAACAAAAAGAAGAGGGAAAATTAAAAAGAAGAAGGAAAATTAAAAAGAAGGGAAAACAAAAGCAGAGGAAGAATGGTTAAATTTCAAGGGAATAGAAAGAGAAGAAGAAAGAATATATAAAGAAAAAAAAAGGAAACTACAAAAGGAAAAACTAACCCCGAAACAGAAGAACCAGTGCAGCTGTTGGACACAGAGAGGAGAAAACTCTGGGGGCTCCTACAGGCAAGGAGCTCTCAAGGTGGGTGTGGGACGGATGTGACTGTAGTTTCTGACCCTAGATGGAGTTCCTGTTGGCCTAGGTGTTACCAATGTTCAGGACACTCAATTTGGAAATACTCATGGAGGCCCTTGATGGAGTGTCTATTAGGACCACAGGGTAGCTGGGGGAAGGTTAATCAAATCTTCATTTTTCCACTTTTCACTCATTTCTGACATCAGCTACCCACTCAACATTCACTCTGCCCCTGCCCACCTGGAGCTCACAAGTTAAAAGGAGACTGTCCAAACCACTAAATAGACACCAGCCCCAAATTCAGGAGTCTATGCAAACCCTTACTTTTGACCTGCTGCCGCATATCTGCAGTTTTCTATCTACTCCTTCAAGATGCCAGCCTCAAGCTTCAGGGCTTCCTTCACTCCCCTTGACTCCTTCACTCTTACATGCTGACTCCCATTACTCTTGGATTTGGTAATTTGCTAGAGGGACTCAGAACTGACAGAAAGTACTGTGTTTATGATTGTTGTTGTTGTTGGTAAGTGCCGCCAAGTCAGTTCCAACTCATTATTATAGCAAAGGGATATGAATCGGGATCATGATAAGGAAGAGTTGACTAGGTGAGACCTAGGAGGGTTCCCCACGAAAAGCGTCCACATTCCCAAAAGGGTTCGTTACCTTCTGTCACTAAGCAGAAAGCTCTTGGAGCCTCTGTGCTCAATCTTTATTGGCCTCAATCATTATGTAAGCCATGACTTAGGCCTTATTGTATAAGCATAGTAGGCTCACTCTTGGTGAACTCATGTGCTGTTGGGTGCCATCCAGTTGGTACCAACTCATAGCGACCCCATTTACAACAGAACAAATTACTGCCCAGTTCTGTGCCAGTCTCACCATGGTTGCTATGTTTGAGTACATTGCTACTGCCACTGTGCCAATCCATCTCATTGGGGGTCTTCTCTTTTTCTCCAAACATGATTTCCTTCTCCAATGACTGGTCCTTCATGTCAATATGTCCAAAGTATGAGAGACGAAATCTGGCCATCATAACTTCCAAGGAGCATTCTGACTAACTTCTTCCAACACAGATTGGTTTGTTCTTTTGGTAGTCCATGGTACTTTTAATATTTTCCTCCAACACCATAACCCCAATACATCAATTCTGATATGGTCTTCCTTCGTCACTGTCCAACTTTCACATGCATATGAGGTTATTGAAAATACCATGTCTTGGGTCAGGCGCATCTTAGTCCTCAAACTGACATCTTTGCTCTTCGGCACTTTAAAAAGGTCATGTGCAACAGATATGCCCAATGCAACACATCATTTGGTGTCTTGACTGCTGCTTCCATGAGTGCTGATGGCTGATCCTAGCAAAATGACAACTTCTTTGACAACTTCAATCCCTTCTCCATTTATATGGATGTTGTTTATTGGTCCAGTTTTGAGGATTTGGGG
>NW_006408847.1:2466170-2470592 GCF_000296735.1 Chrysochloris asiatica
AGCTTTTCCACTGTTTCTTCTCACAAATGTAGGCACTTTAATTTCTGTGTATTCCATCTGGTGAAGTCCATGTGTATAGTCGTCTGTTATGTTGTTTAAAAAAGGTATTTATCCTGATTGAATCCTTAATGTGTGAGCCTGGTAGACTAACTCAGAGGCTAACTCACGAGGTCAGGTGATAACAGACCACCAGGTGGTCAGTCTGGTCTGGCCCGCTCCACTCATCTGCACAAACCTTCACATGTCATCTGGTGGGTTTTGATCATATAGCCACTTAAGTTACTCAGGAAATTACAAGTGTGATCTCTTAAGAGCTAAAGACTAAGGCTGAATTGTGTGTGTTGTTGTTTTGTAAGGTCATTCATTACCCTATAGTGGTGTAAAACTGAACATTTTCCCCAAGTGTGTCCATATTGCTATGTTTATTAAACATTGTACTGGAAGTTCTAGCAAGGGCAGATTGGCTAAGAAAAAGGAATATAAGACATCCAAATTAAAAAGGAAGAAGTAATACTGTTTATATTTCCAGATGATTGATATAACCTTACATATGAAAACCCTAAAGAATCCACAAACACATTCAAACTATTAGAGATTATAAGTCCAACAAAGTTGCAGAATATAAACTCAGTACACAAAACTCAGTTGTGTTTCTATATATTGACAATAGGTAGTCTGAAAATGAGTTATTTATATTAATAGTATCAAAAAATATATAGGAATAAAGTTATACTCAAAGAAATGTAAAGCTTGTACTCTGAAAACTGCAAAACATCATGAGAGAAAATAAAGAAGACAAATAAATAGAAAGACAACCCATGATCACAGATGTAATATTTTTGGTTGTTAAATGTCTTCTAGGCAGTTGTGACATAGTGACTCTATAAACAACAGAACTAAACACTACCCAGTCCTGTGTCATCCTCACAATCACTGTTGCATTTGAGCCCATTGTTACAACTACTGCGCCAATCCTTCTAGTTGAGGGTCTTCCTCTTTTTCCCTGACCCTCTACTTTGCCAAGCATGATGTCCTTCTCCAAGAACCGGTTCCTCCTGATAAATTGTCTAAAGTATGTGAGATGAAGTCTCACCATTCTTGCTTCTAAAGACCTACCACTCAGGCTGTACATCTAAGACATAATTGTTCATTTTCCTAGCAATCCATGATATATTTAATATTCTTCACCAGCTTCATAATTCAAATAGATAAATTCTTCACCAATAGGAGGGACCAGTGCTGGAGAAGGATATCTTGTTTGTTAAGATGGAGGGTCAGAGAAAAAGAGGATGACCCCCCAGCGAAATGGATTGGCAAAATGGTAGCATCAATGGGCTCAAACATGGCAACAATTGTGAGGTTGGACCAGGACCGGGCAGTGTTTTGTTCTGTTGTGTATAGGGTCTCTATGCATAGGGTACTGACTCATGATGGCACCTTACAACAACCACATTTTTTATTCATTGTCCAGTTTTCACATGTAAATAAGGTGATTGAAAATACCCTGGCTTGAGTCAGGCACACCTTAGTCCTCAAAGTGACATCTTTGATTTTGGAAAATTTTGAAGAGATCTTTTGCAACAGAACTGTCCAGGGGAATACATTGTTTGATTTCTTGACAGCTACTTCCATAAGCATTGATTGTGAATCCAAGTAAATTGAAGTCTGACAACTTCAACTTTTTATCGATTTTTCACAATGTTATATATTGGTCCAATAGTGAGGATTTTTGTTTTCTTAGTATCAATACTGCAATCCATACTAAAGACTATAGACTTTGGTCTTTATCAGTAAGTACTTGAAGTCCTCTAAACTTCCAGCAGACATGTTACACATTGTTAATGAGCCTTCACCAATCCGGATGCCATGTTCTTCTTCATAGTAGTCCAGCTTCTCATATTATATGTTCAGCATACAGATTGAACAAGTATGGTAAAAGGATATAACTCTAACATATACCTTTCTTTTTTAAACCATTCAGTATCCCCTTGTTCTGTTCCAGTGACTGCTTCTTGGTCTATGTAGAGGTTCTACATGAGCAAAATTTGTGTTCTGGAATTTCTGATCTTTGCAATATTATCCCTAATTTGGGTTTTGTTTATTTTTTATTGTGATTTGAGTGAAAGTTTATTGGGCAGATCATCAGTTTTACATTCAACAAGTCATATACTTTGTTTCATTACAATGATTATAATCCCCTCCATGTACCATCAGTTAACAGTATTTCTCTCTATTCATTTTAGCTCTTTAAAAAAAAAACAAAACACTCAGGCATATATAATAATTTATACCACCAAAGGGCTCATTCTTCAAGCCTGCCTCCTGGCTGCCAGCTCTCAGTCCCTCTCTTCCATCTTTCCATGATTCTAGAGTCCTCAGCTGCTCTCTCCATGTCCCCATCTCTGCCTCCATCTCTGGTGTCACTGCTTCTCTGGATAAGGTCCCACATTCTGCTTGTGCTCTTCTCCATTGATGGTCTTAGGGTCCTCTGTTTCTGGACTGTAAGATTAACTACTTCCCTGTTTTTGTTATAAAACTTCTACCTTTACAATTGTGACAGTCTCAATTAATTATGATAACAATTACTCACTTGTTGAATCATCAGAATCTTAGATGAAAACTATACAGTGGGAACTCTATCTTCCCCTGCGCACTCTTAAACTAAACTCCCTTTTGAAACCTTGTAAGCCAGTCACCTCGTGCCTTTATCGCCCCCTCATTTTAGGTAGCCAATATCTAAGTTGCCCATCCCTATCTGCCCTGTGTACAGAGGGGATAGCATTGATACTTGATGTGAAGACTCTTTCCCTCTCTGTTGGTATTTTGAGCTACTACAGCCATAAGTATAGGTTAAGTTCATCAGGTTGTAGCAATTTGCACTCATTTCCTTTATCCAAAAAAAAATTTTTTTTATCTTCTTCTAGTCGAGTTCTCATTATGAAGCCATCGATGCTAGGTCAAATGGGTGCTATTTGCAAGTTTGGGTGTTACTGTGCATCTCCCCTCACTTAATATCAGCTGGATGCTTCACTCTCAGCTCTAACCCTCTGTGACTCTATGCCCTTGTGTAAGGTTTCAGGTGTCTCCAGGTCTCACTCCATTTTGGACCAACCAGCTCTTCCTCTTCTCTCTCTCATCTCCAGGTTAATGAGAGTCTATGGAATGTGGTTGAACTCAACCCATTTCTTCATTGCTTCCTTTTCCCCTCTTCCACTCACCAGTAGACCAATGTCACCAGCAAGCTTACATGCCTCCTCATGTGTTCCCTTTGAGTTTCAGTCTTAGAGGGGGGATGTCCTGAAGAAACGTATTGCTTGCCTTGATGGCTTCCCTGTGAACAACTTGCTTATTATTCTTGTAGTAGCCAATCATACTGCCATTTTTGCTTTCGGCTTTTCCTGCTGATCTTTCTTTGACGTTGTATGTTCATTGTCTCTAGCTGTTCCAGGCTGGTCTGCTTGTTCTTTCTAGTGAGAAAGTCGCACCTCAGAAGGTTCTGGATGGGGCTCAGAATTCCGCCTGAGGTCCTATACCCTGCAAAGACTCCACAGGAAGCCTCTTTCACTGAGCAAGTTCTAACACTCTTTTAGATATTCCAATCAGTTATAGGCTGAAGACTGGCTTACAAGCTTTCTGTAATAATGTTTCCTGACATTCCTTTTACCCCATTCAAGTGTCTATTTTACAATAGTAGGCAAGGGAAACCAATATTCATAAGACAGTCAAGCATCTTAGTATTATTTACCCTCTTCAAACTATGCTTCGATCCCTGTATCACAGAGCCCTGCCATAATTTGTTTGTATCCACCCAGTTGCATGCCTTTACATAATAAGTGGTACATTGGTGAGCATCTTCTGGTGATCTCTGCTTTCAGCCAAGATCCATCTGTCCTCTTCTGAATCCGGCTTGAGTTTCTGCGAATTCCTTATCATTGTGCTGCTGCAAACATTCTTGAATTGTCTTCAGCCAAATTTTGCTTTACTGACATATATTTGCATGTGATACTAGTAAGATGAAAATACTCCCCTAGCTGATATACAGATTCAGTGTTATCCCCTATCAAAATTTCAATTGCGCTGCCTCCCCCCCCCCCTTTTTTTTTGGTAGAAATTGAAAAGTTTATCCTAAAATTCTTAAAGAAATGCAAGGAACTCAGATTTGACATAATAGTGTTGAAAAAGAACAAAGTTGGCAGACTTGTATTTCCAAATTTCAAAACTCATTGCAAAGTTTGGTATTAAGTATAATTTGGTACCATATTAAGTTTGGCACTGTCATAGGATAGACATATACATTAATAGAATGAAATTAAGTCTGAAAATAAACCCAATTGAACTTTGACAAGACTATTCAATTGGAAAAAAAGTCTTTAGCTAGTGATGCTGGACATAACTAGTTGTTGTTGTCAGGTGCCATTGAGT
>NW_006408847.1:2472812-2483858 GCF_000296735.1 Chrysochloris asiatica
ATTTGTCTTGCAGAAATCTATCATTCGTTCTCTAGCATCATTTCTATCTAGCTAAAGGAGCTCTGGTAGCGTAGTGGTTACGAATCGGGCTGCGAACCATAAAGTCAGCAGTTCAAAACTACCAGCTGTTCCGCAGGAGAAAGATGAGGCAGTCTGTTCCCGTAAAGATTTACAGCCTCAGAAACCCTGTACAGGGTCGCTATGAGTCGGAACCAACTCCATGGCACATAACAACAACAACAACATAACTAGTAGCTGTATTCAAATGAATGACTCCTGAACCCTCCCACCCAATATATACCAAAATTATCTAAAAGTAGATCAAAGATCCAGCTCAAAGAGGTAAAACTATAAAATCCTTAGAAGAAAACATAGGTATAAATCTGTTTGATCCTTGGTTAGACAGTGATTTCTTAGATATAACATCAAAAGCACAAGCTGCAAAAGTATAGCAAGAATGCTCTCTAGAAGCCATGATGGTGACACTTCATCACAAACTTTGGATATGTGATCAGGAGGGGGCAGTCCCTGGAGAAGGACATCATGCTTCAAGTGTCAGTGAAAAAGAGGAGTACCTCAAGAAGATGGATTGACACAGTGGTAGCAACAATGAGCTGAAACATAACAATTTTGAGGATGGTACAAGACATTAAAACACAGTGTTTTGTTTTGTTTTGTTTTGTTGTGTATAGGGTCACTGTCAGCCAGAACTGACTTGATGATACATAACATGGACAGCATCTTGGGCCAAGAGTCAGTTGTGTAAACAGAACAAAGGGATACTGCATGGTTTAAAATCAGGAAAGATGTGTGTAAGAATTGTATCTTTTCACCATACTTACTCAATCTGTATGATGAAAAATTATCTGAGAATCTAGACTATATGAAGAAGGGCATCAGGATTGAAGGAAGGTTCAATAGGAACCTGAGATACAGATAACACAATCTTGCTTGCTAGAAGCAAAGAAGACTTGAAACACTGAAGATCAAAATCTATAGCCTTCGGTATGAGTTACACCTCAGTATAATGAAAACAGCAATCTTTACAACTGGACCAATAAATAATATAACAAAGAATACATTGAAGATGTCCAAGATTTCATTTTACTTGGACCCACAATTAAGTCTCTTGTGGCCTCAAATAACATGTGGCCTTCGGGCATATCTGCTGCACAATACCACCTTAAAGAACAGAGATTTCACTTTGAAGACTAAGGTGTGCCTGAGCCAAGCCTTAATATTTTCAGTCATGTCTTTCACATGTGAAAGATTTGAATTATGGTGTTGATGAAAAATATTGTTTATGCCAAGGACTTCCAGAAAAACAAACAAATCTGTTTTGGAAAAAGTACGTGGAACTTGTCCTTGGAAGTGAGGATGATGAGATTTCATTTCATGTGCTTTGGACATGTTATCAGGAGGGACCAGTCCCTGGAGAAAGACGTCATACTTGTTAAAGTAGAGGGTCACCAAAAACAATGGAGATCTTAAACAAGATGGGTTGACATAGTGACAGCAGCACTGCACTCAAATAGAACAATTGTGCGTAGGTCCAGACAGTGTTTTGTTCTGTTGTACGTACGGTTGCTATGAGTTGGAACCAAGTCAACTGCATCTAATAACATAATTAGACATAAAGTAAAGATTTCCTTGTACAGGGTTACTTCATTTACTTAGCATAACATTTATTCTGAAGTCAGGGTTATTGTTTGAGAAACATATCTCATTTACACTTACATGTTGCCTTTAAAAGAGCCAGTCCAATGGTGACAGACATTTCGGAAAGGGAACTAACTTTCTCTTCAACACTAATATAACAGCACCTAGATAAGAGTTACTTTGGGAACTTGGGCAGGTTTGTGAGATACCGTTTTTGTCCCTGCTTAAGCTGTTTTTTTTAAAGGACCTTTTATTTGTATTAACCTTTTGTTCATTTAAGAAAATATAAATATATAATTACATATATGTGTGTGTGTATATACATATGTATATATGTGTATATATGTGTGTGTGTGTGTGTATATATACTTTTTTTTTTTTTTTTTAATTCTTCAGGTCAAGCAAATATAGTAGCCAAAGATGCTGCGAACCGATGGACTGGTATGTATTAAAATAGCATTGATAAACTATAGGGAAAAATCTTACCACACTTACTATGTTGTAAATTGAAGGTGCCTTTGTGCCTAGTTTTAGTCAAGAAAGGTATTTCTGAAAATGTATGTAGATATCAAGTTATGAAGAGATTGCATAACTTCAGTTACTTATAGAACAGGTTTTTTAAATCTTGTAAATTATTTCATGAAGTACAGTGTATTTTGTAAAACCAATGGATTGCTTCCTTATAGTTTAACTTTTGTGTAACTCTGCCCAAGATAAGTCTCCTACTACTGGTCAGTTAACCTGCATGTATTGTAAAGCAAGATACATCTTTACGAATTTTATTGAATCCTAAAGATTTGTCTTCTTGCTAATAAAAATAACAAATAACTTTTTTTTTTTTTAAAGGCTGACTATATGCTAGGAATTCTAATGGGTGTTTAAATTGCATTCTCATTTTATCTCCGCATCAATCTTGAGAGGTAGATATGATTATTATCCTTGATTTTAAAGTTGAAACTGAGTCCCTGAGTGGAGAAATGACTTGCCCAAGGTTACACAGCTGGTAGATAATGAAGAGGAATTAGAATATAGCTTTTCTCTTTCCAGCACCGAAACTCTTAACCACTACGTGATACTGTATTCTCTTCATGTCTTCATGTAAATGCCTTATTAATCCATTTATAAAATGGAGACACATTCTGGTCTACACCAGAGAGAGTAGGAATTAGTAAAGCATTATCTACGTTGTGTCATAGTTTAAGAGAAAGTTAATAAACTCTGATTGCTGTGAATTATGTACACATGTGATGAGTAATGTTAAAACCTGTCAGAAAATTACACTGATGTTTTTCCAGTGTTAATTATAAAATAATGGTAATTGAACTTTCGCATCCTGATGAGAGTCTGTAATGCCTTCACATGTATTAGTCATCATTCTATGTACTTGGGAGAGTGTGGGTAACATTGCATTGATCACAGACACAAAAATCTCAAAACAACTATAGGCAGGCAGAGATGATTAGTCACTAACAGAACGGAGATTTGAGCCAGGTTTTTTTGACCCCCCTGCCCAGGCATCTATACTTCGGAAGAATTTTAAGAATCGTTTTCTCCTTGTCTATTTTGGAATTAAATATACTGGTAAAATCAATATAACTGGCCTTTGGTTTTTATCAAATTGCAGTCTTATTACAGTCTTATTTATTCCTGCATAAATAATATGGTGCTTTGTGATAAGAGCAGAGGAGAGAAATAAATTGCAAAGTAACATTAAAGAAAAGAGAATCATGGACTATGATAAAGTATAAAGAGTAAATACAGTGACATTGTGTGGGTTTGAGAAATACAAAGTTTTATGTGTGAAAAAAGAAGCAACTGGATTTTTAGTTTAGAAATGCGTCCAGTATCACCAGGTGATTTCCTCCAGTAGTTTCCAGTAGTGCTGCTCAGCAAGCAGGAAGAACCAGCAGCATATGTGTATTGTGGAGGAAACATGGCTTGAAGAAGAATCTTAGTTGTTCTTCTTAGTTGCTGTGTGACCTTTGAACTTCTGTGAGCCTGTTACCTTATCTGTTCAATGTCAAGAATTATATCTACCTCACAGCATTTGGGGAGGACTGTTTGTAAGCCCTCCAGCACAGCATTAGGTACATAAATAAATATTTCCCTTTTCCTTTTCTCCTCTAAAAAAATCCTTTCATGTTTTCCAATTGATAATATATTTTCAACTGCTAATTTTTGCTTTCTATTTTAATCATGTAGGAAAGATGGTTTTGGAAAAACAAAAACAGCTGTTAATAACCATATTTCCATTGAGGTTACAGCTTATTCCTACCAGCGTAAACATGTGTTGCAAAAACATCATGGAGACTAGATACAGCAAATTACACCTCATAACTTCTTGCCTTGAAAACAAAGAACTAAAACAGCACAACATTGAACTAAAACTCAATTACCATATAGTTATTAGTTAAGGTTTTGCTTCTTTTTACTTAAAAAACAAAAAAGTCCTAAAATATATGTGAAATTAAGAATACTTACTGTTCAATAATTGTTTTATAAAATGAGAAATTATCTATAATCAGGGTGTAAACATGCCTAGAAATAGCATGTCTAAAGGCTTTATGGCACCAAATACACGTGCTTTGAATGTGGTTTTAACAAAATATATGAAATTGTTTAATAATTAAGATAGATGGGGTTTTTATAAATTTCTCTGAGGGGAGTATCAGCAAGTGAGAGGTGATAGATCTGAGGGACTCACCAGTAAGGATTACCCATCTGATTCCTTTATGTATCTTGGATATGCCACTGTATACATTAACAAGAATTGTACCAGACTTACAACTCAACAGCAGTGAACAACAACAGGTATTGAAAACAATATTGTATCCCTTTATAAAAATTTCTCCTTAATAGGAGAATTTTTTGACAGGAAATGAGCTCCAGAACTATGGGCTACATTGTCTTGAAGGCAGACATGCAGTGTCCAAAGAAAATGTTTAATCAGTCTTTAAATTGGCCCATTAGTCTTTATTGTGCAGAGTTTGTTTGTTTTGTTTGTTTTTTAATCTTCAAAGGTTTATAATAAAAGTCTTCCTTGCCCCCTTCTGAATTAGAGAACCTCCCTGCAAAGGCTATAAAAGAGTGTTTCATTTTCTTCTCTCCTGATACTACTTCTTACTCAGTTAAATCAGTTCTCTCATTTCCAAGAAATGTTTCTTTATTCAGGTGTCTGTTCTGAAACCTTTACATTATGTATGTGTAGGTTTCAGAATATAAGGTCTATTCTGAATAGGCTACATAAAGCTTATTCTTTCCTAGCACAAGTATAAGGGGGCTTCAAATGGTGTGTGGAGAAATTCCATTATTCCATACACTTTTTGAAGCCCCTTCATATTACCTGGAAATTATCTAGTAAAAGATTAATACTGTTAAATTTCTTATTCTCTCTTTTCTTTTCTTTCTTATACTATTGTCAACTTGAAGGCATAGGCTCTTTACTTTCTACAATACTCTAAAGAGCTATTTTATGTACCAGTAACCCATCTGTAAATATTTGCCTATGATTCAAAAGAATGCCCTGGCTGTGCAAACACTGGTAAGGCTAAACAGATCATTCTGGAATACTTTGTGGTATTAGTATAGTATTTTCTATTAGGCTGCTATAAAAAGTAAAGATTCATTTTAGATTTTTAACAAAAAGTAAAGATTTATTTTAATATCTGTCTACTTCCCATAACACATTAATTAAAAGAAATGAAGATATTTTGTTGACACTATTCAAAAATGAGCTTCACTCCAGAAATTTATCATTATTTGACTTTAAAGTAAATGTTTGTAGAAACAATTTCTAAAAAGAGTGATCAAACTCCAGAAGAGCCTATTTTAGGTCCTTACTTCATTATCACTGCTAATATGGAGCTTAACATTTTATAAAAATCCTCTGACACACCATAAAACCTTATGCTCTGATTTTTTCATGTTTATAATACATTTCCATTGTAAAGGATATATGTACGTATAAGAAAATAGGTAAAGTGGGGGAGAGGAGGGGAAGCACACTTTTATTCTCCTTCCAAAGAGCAGCTACAGTGAGCAAAGCATCTGTGCTGTTGTGTCTCCTTCACTTGCCTTGCATAGCTGCCTTCCCCAATCATTAGACATTTAGATGGCTTTTCATTGTTTTTGGGTTTTTTTACTATGCACAGGGATGAGAATCTTTGTATGCAATTTGTTTTATTTCCTTGAGATAAATTTACTTAACTAGATAAGACACATTTTCATTGGTAGAATGCCTTTTAAATGCCCCCTAGGCAGGCAGAGACCACATCTGTTCATGGCATAGTCTAAGAGAGGAAGACCCCTTCCCTCCTCCTCACCCCTCTCCCTCACACTGGCCTGATTGTCTGGAAGCCATTACTTTCTCTGTGTGTATTGGGGGCGGCGGGGGGAGGGGCTGAAAAGAATGTATTCCTTTTGGGAGCGGGGAGCAACTTTTAATTTTTGAGGTAGCAGCATTTAACCTTTCCTGTAGAATGTGGAAGAAACATCATTGGCAGTTCCCTGTGTCTGGATTATTCTTAAATCTATGTGTTCTGTAGTGACAATTAACTACCTAAATTTTTTTTTTTTTTTTTAATATGAGATTGGTTTACTTGTTAAATATTTTCACTTTCTGTAATCTTGAAAATACAGGTAATTCCTTTGACATTTGTGGAGGTAACAGAAGAAAGGAAAAGATCAGTTAAGGTCATCATTTACTTGAAATGCTTTATGATTATTTTTATTCTCAAATTTACTTCTCAATTTTCTTTATAGATAACATATTTGCAATAAAGTCTTGGGCCAAAAGAAAATTTGGAATGGAAGAAAATAAAATTGATAAAAATTTTGGAATTCCAGAAGACTTTGACTACATAGACTGAAATATTGAATAGAATCTAGGTGTTTTTGACTATGTCATTATATTACCAAGTTAAATGTATTGAAATGCCATTTGCCTGTAACTATATGTACCATTTATTTTTTATTTAAATAAAGTATAGACTGGAAATGTTCGTCATCCTTTTTGGTAGATCAAAAGCAGGGTGGCATTCTTATATCCACATAGTACCCAGACAGCAGAGGAAGATAGTACAGTAAAACCTTGTACCTGAGTCAGCTTCTTGTGGCTGCTGTGTGATGTCTAGTTAGTTCCAGCTCATAGTGACCCTGTATAGTGTTTCCAATGCTGTGAATCTTCATGGGAGCAGAAAGCCTCATCTTTCTCCTGAGGAGCAGATGGTGGGCTCAAACCGCTGACCTTGTGGTTCATAGTACATTGCGGTTCATAGTCCCTTGCTTATCATACAGAGCCACTTTGCTCCATAAATCTGCATGTTGTTGTTAAGTGCCATCGAGTCATTTCCAACCCATAGCAACCCTGTATAGGGTTTCCAAGGAGCAGCTGGTGAACTTTGAGGTTGAAACTGACTTTGCAGTCTAGCACATTAACCCACAGCGCTTAGGGAGTGATATTTCAGAAATCAGAGCACAGCAAAATAACATTTTTCAGTTTCACTCAAATATTAAGACTAAGTTACAATTGATGACTATATCATGCACATAAGTGCTTAGAAATACCCTTTAAAATTTTACTGGCTACATTACTGTTTCCCAGTATTTGGTAGAAAATGTGTGAAATTGGGACTCAGTTTACTGCATCGTATTTGCTAATTTCTCATGGAAAATATACAAAAAGTTGGTATTCCTCAAATTTAGATTAATGCAGTAATTCCTCATATGTTGTTAGGTTGCATAGCAACCTTATGTACAACAGTACAAAACACTGCCCAGTCCTGTGACAACCTCATAGTCATTGTTAACGCTTGAGCTCATTGCTGCTGCTGCTGTGTCAATCCATCTCGTTGGGGGCCTTCCTCTTTTCCACGGACCCCCCACTTTACCAAGCATGGTGTCCTCCGGGAAATGGTCCCTCTTGATAATATGTCCAAAGTATGAGAGATGAAGTCTTCCCATCCTAGCTTCTAAGGAGCATTCTGGCTGTACTTCCAACACAGATTTGTTTGTTCCTCTGACAGTCCATGGTAACTTTTAATATTCTTCTCCAACACCATGACTCAAATGTAACAGTTGTTCTATGGTCTTCTTATTCATTGTCCAACTTTCACATGCATATGAGACTGTTAAAAATACCATGACATGCATGGGGCAAGTGCACCTTAATCCTCAAACTGACATCTTTTCTCTTTAAAGATGTCTTGTGCAGCAGATTGCCTAATGTAATACATTATGTGATTCCTTGACTGTTGTTTCCGTGACTGTTGATGGTGGATCCAAGCAAAAAGAAGTGTTTAACAACTTCAATCTTTTCTCCATTTATATGGTTGTTATTTATTGGTCAAGTGGTGAGGATTTTTGTTTTCTCAACCCATACTAAAGTCTTTGATCTTCATCAGTAAGTATGTAAAGTCTTCTTCACTTTCAGCAAGCAAGGTTGTATCATATGCATATCACAGGTTGTTTATGAGCATCCCGCCAATCCTAATGCCACATTCTTCTTCATAGAATCCAGGTTCTTGGATTATTTGCTCAGCATACAGATTGAATAAGTATGGTGAAAGAATACAGCGCTGGCACACACCTTTCCTGATGTTTAAACCATCCAATGTTCCCTTGTTTTCTTCAAACAACTGCCTCTTGGTCTATGTACAGGTTCCTCATGAGTAGAATTAAGTGTTCCGGAATACTCATTCTCTGCAATGTTGTCCATAGCTTGTCATGTTCCACACAATTGAAAACTTTTATGTACTCAATATTAACACAGGTAAAGATCTTTCTGGTATTCTTTGCTTTCAGTTAAGATCCATCTGACGTCAGCAATGATATCCCTTGTTCTGCATCCTCTTCTGAATCCAACTTGAACTTCTGGCAGTTCCCTGTCAGAGAACTGTTGAAGTCTTTTTTTTTTTAATTATCTTTAGCAAAATGTTACTTGCAGTGATATTATAATGATATTGTCCAATGATTTCTGCATTCTGTTAACTTATCTCTCTTTAAAATGGTCACAAATATGGATCTCTTCTAATCAGTTGGCAAGGCAGCTGTCTTCTAAATTACTTGGCATAGCTGAGTGAGTGCCTTCAGTGCTACATCAGTTTGTTGAAAGATTTCTATTTGTATTCCATGTTATAGTGGTTTTAATATAGCATATGTTACCAACTATACAATACTGAAGGAATTTTTTTTCCAACTATTTAAAAAAAGGTTAAAAAACAAATAACAGACAATTTTACTATGTAGACTATGTAGGCTTTCAAAAACTGGATAAATTAAAATTAAAAAGACTTGTGTGCAACACACTTTACTGCCTTAATTTTTTTTTTTTCTCTCACATTGCCCAAGTTAGGTATTCTTTTTAGTAATTTGAATGAAATACTCCTCATGTCTGAAATGACCCAAATGACATCCAAACCATTTGTCAGTGAATCTGGCCTTTGTATTGCATCAAGTTGCAAGGGGCCTACTTAATCACTTCCTGGAGGTGGGCAGGAGCAGATTGGTCCATGTTTATTTGTTCTTGAAACCAGTACTTACTGCCTCAGGGTAACATGTTTTCTCATGGGAGAAAGTATTTGATGTAAGAGACAAAGGACAAAAAGTAAAAAACGCCATAAGCCTTTCCCGAAAATACTAATTGTGGGAAGTCCAAAATGTCTCAGACACAATTTTCTATTTATTAGAAGACACTTCCTTATTTAGAGAGAAGACATACAGTGTTCAGAAAGAATGCCATTTCTAAGACCACCCTGAAAGATACTTTTTTATAAAAACTGAAGGGATTTTTTTTTTTTTTAATTGAGTCTGTGGTCTGTACATTAGCTGATCAGATTGTGGAGCCCTCCCGGGCAAATTTGTGTGCTACTGGTAAATGTTTTAACAACTGATTCACCATAGAGAGGAAGAAGCAAAAGCACCAATTTTTAGTATTTGCCCATGGTGTAAATTGGTAACCAATTTCAGACTACCAATGTCATGAAAAGGCAGAATTGCAAAACTATGCTCAGCAGCCACCACGATATAGTATTTTTATTTTACAGTAGATGAAGCAAGCTCAGGAGCATAATTTGTTAAGTGCCATCAAGTCGGTTCCAACTCATAGAGACCCTTTATAGGGTTTCCAGGGAGCAGCTGGTGAGTTTGAACCACCAACCTTGTGGTTAGCAGTCCAGTGCTTATCCTACAGCGCCACACCCAAGAGCATGTTAGTGAAATATAAAATTATTACAAAGAAGTTTGGAGTATTAAGTATCTAGTGGCACTTCAGGATAAACACTGGACTGCTAACTACAGCAGTTCAATGCTACCAGTTGCTCTGTAAGAGAAAGCTGAGGCTTTCTGCTCCCTGAAAGATTTATAGCCTCAGAAAGTCTATACTGGATCACTAGGAGTGAGAATCAACTCATTGGCAATGGGTTTTGTTTTGAGTACAATATAGTTCAGATTGTGGTTCATTACCTTTGAGTCAGTTCTTGACTCTTGTGACCCCATACACACTGAGACAAAATACTGGTCCTATGCCATCCCCATGATGTGGTGCAGAATAGGCAGTTGTGTGCCGCAGGGTTTTATTGTCTGGTTTTCACAAGTAGGTTGCAACACCTTTCTTCCTCATCTATCTGTCTTAGGCTGGGTTCTCTAGAGAAGTAAAATCAGTGAAACATATATGTTATTGTTAAGTGCCATTGAGTCAGTTGTGACCCTGTGTAGGGTTTCCTAGGAGTGCCTGATGAGCTTGAACCACTGACCTTGCAGTTCAAACTGACTTTGCAGTCCAGTGCATTAACTCACAGTACCACACCAAGACTCCGAAATATTGTATGTATCTATAAAGAGAATTATGTATCAAGGAAATGACTCATACAATCATCATAGAGGTGGGAGAGTCCCAAACCTGAGTCAGATGAACTAAGATGAGCCATCAAATAGCAGGCAGGCAGTCAAGTCCAGCAGGTGAAAAGGCAGGCTGCTGATGACTCCCAGGATTGGTATTACAGCAGGCCAGTGGCTCAAGTTAAAAAACCAGAGGTTGGAGGACAAGCCAGATGCAAGATCTAAACCCAGCAGAGAACAAGCAAGCCTTACCCGAGTGTCGAATATATTGGAAATAGGCCACACCGCTGAGGAAGCTTCCCTTCAAATGATTGGTTCCTTATAGCTGACTTCACCAAGCATTAATTAGATTAGAGTACATCTCACTATGGGGATAACTACATATCCACTGCCAAACAAGAATCCTGGCCCAGCCAAGTTGACACAAAATCTTAACTATCACACACCATCATAGTCAGAAAATTTGCTCAGGCTAAGCATCACAGGTACATGCACTCTCCAGGCTGTAAGAATTGGGTCTCAAAAGTTGGTACAAGGGCACAATTGTAAAAA
>NW_006408847.1:2485438-2488582 GCF_000296735.1 Chrysochloris asiatica
AAAAAAAGTTAAAGTGAATAGAGAGAAATACTGTTAATTGATGGTACATGGAGGGAATTATAATCATTTGTAATCAAACAAGGTATATGATTTGTTGAATGTAAAACTAATGATCTGCCCTATAAACTTTCACTGAATTCAAAATAAAAACTTTTTTAAAAAAAGAAAAAAATTTGGTACAAGGAGTTTCCAACACAGCACTGCTTT
The DNA here is from genome assembly GCF_000296735.1 of Chrysochloris asiatica. NCBI lineage: Eukaryota > Metazoa > Chordata > Mammalia > Afrosoricida > Chrysochloridae > Chrysochloris > Chrysochloris asiatica. Next base: position 2,485,646 of record NW_006408847.1, read on the forward strand.
TGGGCTTGCTCTTGTCTGAAATTAAGTCCAGGAGCATCAGTCTATCAAAGCCCTAGGCAATTCTTCATCCTGGATTGGTTTTTGAGAATTTAGAACAAATTAAGCAGCCCTGGTGTGGCACTGTAGGTTAAAGTGCTGGACTGCAAGGTCTATTTGAACCACAAGGTTGGCAGTTCAAGCTCACCTGCCGCTCCTTGGAAACCCTATACAGGGTCACTATGAGTCGGAAGCGACTCGACAGCATTTAACAGCAACAGCAACAGAGTCGAATTGCAAGTGATCCAAACCAAATTGGTTTCTATAAGTCATGCTATAATTGATGATCCCAATATCTTTTATGAATAAAGAAGACCAGAGGAGAATCAGTGCATTTGAATGAATGATTTTGGAGAAGAATATTAAAAAGTACTATGGACTGCTAAGAGAACATCCAAATCTGTGTTGGAAGAAGTATAGTCAGAAATCTTAGAAGCTGGAATGGCAAGACTTTATGTCTTCACCTTCAGACATGTTATCAGGAAGGACCAGTCCCTAGTGAAGAACATCATGCTTGGTAAAGTGAAGGGTCAGCCAAAAAGAGGAAGATCCCAACGAGATAGATTGGCACAGAGGCCAGCAGCAGGGGCTCAAGAGCAACAATTATGAGGATGTCTCAGGACCAGGCAGTCTTTTGTGCCCAGGGTCACTGTGAGTCACAGCTGACTTGGCAGCAGGTGGAGGGTCAGAGAAGAAGAGGAAGACCCCCAGAGAGATGGATTGGCCAAGTGGCAGCATCAGTGGGCTCAAGCGTGGCAACAATTGTGAGGTTGGCCCTGGATCGGGCAGTGTTTCGTTCTGTTGTGCATAGGGTCACTTTGAGTCGGTACCGACGCAATGGCACCTAACAACAATATCTTTTAAACATACCATGAAGTTTGAGAGGCATTTGAGAAGTGATAGCCATGTTACTGGAGTCCTGGTGTGGTGCTGTGGGTTATTGTGGTGGACTACAAGGTCGGTTTGAACCACCAGGTTGGCAGTTCAAGCTCACCAGCCACAACGTGGAAACCCTATACAGGATCGCTGTGAGTTGGAACCAACTCAATGGCATTTAACAACAACCCCAACTTTATTAACTTTCTTCTTGTATAGTCATTTTTAAAATCTCACAAATATAATCTACCCATTTTCATGGGATTCTAGGAAAGAGATTTTTACAATCTCCAGGTGGATTTTACAATTGTCTAGGGCCAGATTAATTCACTGAGATTCCTGTATGAGATTAGGCCATGGCCAAGACCATAGGAAAACCCGTGAAACATATGTATCTAGAGAGGGAAGTTAATTATTAAAGAAATTACTTACAATTGCAGACTCCCAGAGCCCCATTGGAAGAGAGAGAGTCTTTCCCTCCTGTTCATTATATTGGGAGCAAGCCACACCCCCAAGGAAGCATCCCTTTAATTGATTGGGTGCTTATGGTCACGCATCAGAGTTAACAATATCTGTATTAAGTTTCATCACCATGGGAAGAAGCGCATCCCAAGTGCTAAACCTCTGGAAATCCTGGCCTAGTCAACTTGACGCAGAACCCTATCCATTCCAAGGATGGAACTGAGTATGACTCTTTCTCTGCTGTTTGCCACATCATTAGTCAAATGGCCTTTAAAGTTCTTGTCCTGGCTCAGATATAGAAGCCGTTATTCTTAATTTTATCAAACATGATCACCTTTAAAGGATGAGAAAGGAAATGAGTACAGCTTCCATCCAGGGTGGCTGGGGGTCAGAATGGACTCAATGGCACACAACACCAACAGGCAACCAAGAAGCAAGAACTGCCCTAATTAAGAAGAAACTTTTAAATTGTAAATCTAGTGATTATCTTTTTGGTAACATGATTGGTAACTTAAAATATCAAGAAAACTGTTTTCAGCTCATATGGTAACCTTTGCAAAAGCAGATCAAATCTGACACATTGTGGAATGGCTTCTCAAGGTTATGGAGTACCACCCTTTCAGGATATTTTTTCTGAATATCGTGTATGTCAGGAGAAAAATGCACTGCGTTATGAAATCACCCATGACAATGAATACATGTGCATTCTACTTCAACAAACAAGCTTGATGATTTTTTTTCATTTATAAGTCAAAATATATTGGTAAGATTCCAGTCCACTGCTTTTCCTACAGCCCCACACCAGGAGTCCAAACTTACTTTAATTGCCAACTTTTAACTTCAGGCTGCAAAATGTTGCAAGCAGATGCATACATGGGTTTATTCCACATAAAATGTTTTTAAACATGTCTCTGTGGTCAGTAGATGGCTGCAGACAAATTTTCAGTAATACTCTTCTCATAGTCTCATTAGTGAGCCTTCAAAAATAAAAAATGCTACTTTTTGTACCATAAGGAAAGAAACCTTTGTTGAGAGCAGGGCTAATTGCAGATTTTTTTAACAGAATCCAAGTGGGTATCCTCAGAAATCATTGAAGTTTCTTAACAAGCTTATAGGGATGCTTCCCATATAAAAGCACAGTTTTTAAATGAGTCAAATGTTTTAAGGGAGTTCAGGAAGTCCTCAAAGATGAATCAAGAAAGAAAAGACCACCAACATCAGAGAATGAAGATACTGCGGCTAAAGTCCAAAAACTGGTAACCATTGATAGGATGCTGATGAAGCTGGGGATCTTACTCGGTTCAGCATTTAAAATTTTAAGCAAACATCTTGGCCTCCTTAATCTTAGTGCTTGATGTTTTCCAAAAGTGTCCTTCAGGTAAGATTGAAACTAATGATTTTATGGAATGAATCTTAAGGAAGGGACAATTTACCAATACCATCAAGATGGCCAAGGAGTCCTGATAGTGTACTGGGTTATGAGATGAGCTGCTAACCACAAAGTCAGCAGTTTGAGTCCACTAGCCACTCCATGGGTGAAAGATGAGGCTTTTTTTTTTTTTT
>NW_006408847.1:2488682-2490601 GCF_000296735.1 Chrysochloris asiatica
TATGCTTGTTAGTAATCGCATACATGAGCCCTGGATATCCACAGATAAATGTAAAAACCTTTCCTAAAAGCCGAGACTGTAAATTCCAAAAAGGCAAAGTTTTCCCCCCCAAAAAAGGAGAAAAGCCAAAGAGGATAGAGAGAAACACTGTTGACTGATGATGTATGGAGGGGATTGTAATCAATGTAATTAAACAAGTCATATGAATGGCTGAATGTGAAACTGATGATGTGCCCTGTAAACTTTCACTCAATCCACAATAAAACACCTGTGAACATCTTTCTGATAATCTCTGCTTTTAGGCGTGATTGATCTGACATCAGCAATTATATTCCATATTCCATATTCTCTTCTTAATTGTGCTTGAATTTCTGCCAGTTCCCTGTCAGTGGGGGTTTCCCTCTTTTTCGTTGACCCTCCACTTTGCCAAGCATAATGTCCTTCTCCAGGGACTGGTCGCTCCTGATAATATGTCTGAAGAATGTGAGACAAAGTTTGGCCATCCTGACTTCTAAGGCACATTCTGGCTGTACTTCTTCCAGCATAGATTTGTTTGTTTTTCTGGTAGTCCGTGGTACTTTTAATATTCTTCTCCAACACCATAATTCATCATAAAGTATTCATCATAAAGTGATAGAATTGGAAAACATCTAGGTGACCATTATAATACAATCCTTAGTTTACAAGTATTGATGTTAAGTGCCATCAGGTCAGTTCTGACTTATAGTAACCCTATATAGGGTTTCTGAGGAGCTGCTTGTGAGTTTGAACTGCCAACCTTGCAGTTCAAACTGATTTTGGGGTCCAGTGCATTATCCCACAGTGTAGCACTGGACTCCTAGTTTACAAGTTGAAGGGTCAAAAATACTTGCTTGAGGTGACATGGTATTTAGTGGTAGAACTGAGACTTATTGTTGTTAAGTATCATTGAGTCGGTTCTGACCCATAGCCACCTTGTATAGGGTTTCCAGGAGTGGCTAGTGAGCTTGAACTACCAACCTTGCAGTTCAAATATATCAGACTTCTCTGTGGTAAGCATCATGAGGGATATAAAGAAAGAAATGATTGCTGCCCTGGACAGTTTCAGTTCAGAACAGAAATGATGTGCAAAGTGGTAGTGGAAAATTGTATCATTTTCCTGTGGCATATGTAGTATCTCAGTAAAGCATGGGTGTTTATGGATAAACAAGCATCTGTATGTATTAACAGTTGCTGTTGAGTTATATGGATTCCAATTCATGGTGACTTCAGCTCATGTATGTCAGAGTAGAAATGTGCTCTATAGAATTTCAATGACTACTATTTTGGAAGTAGAGCACCAGACCCTTCCTGCGAGATGCTGGGTGGATTCAAATCTCTAACCTTTAGTTAGCAGATGAGTACATTAACCATTTGTAGCACCAGGGTCTATATGTATGCACAGATATTATTATATAGCTTTATATGTTGTTATTGTTGTTAGTGCCATGGGGTTGGTTCTGACTCATAGCTGACCCTGTATAGGGTTTCTGAGGCTGTAACTCTTATCTGAAAGTAGAAAACCTCATTTTTCGCCCATGGAACAGCTGGTAGTTACCTTGAGGTTAGCAACCCAACTCGGAACCATTATATATATATGGAGTCCTATACTGTCCTAACAGTGTGGCACTGCAGGATAATATACTTGACCGAAAGGTTGGTTTGAATTGCAAAGTTGACAATTCAAGGCCACCAGCCACTCCTTGGATACCCTATACAGGGTTGCTATGAGTGGGGACCGACTCCACGGCACTATATATATATGTTGTTGTTGTTGTTGTTAAGTGCCGTCGAGTCAGTTCCGACCCATAGTGACCCTGCACAGGGTTTCCGAGGGTGTAAATCCTTACGGGAGTAAAAAGCCTCATCTTTCTCCCGCGGAGCGGCTGGTAGTTTCGAAC
>NW_006408847.1:2490701-2494498 GCF_000296735.1 Chrysochloris asiatica
CAAAGGGCACATTCTGCAAGTCTGCCTCCTGTCATGAATCTAGAGTCCTCAGCTTAGTCCCTCACTTCCCATGAATCTAGAGTCCTCAGCTGCTCCCTCTCCATGTCCCCATCTCTGCCTCCATCTCTGGTGTCGCTGCTAGATTAGGCTTTTTGTTCCCATAAAAATTTACAGCCTTAGAAACCCTATACAGAGTCGCTATGAGTCAACCAACTCAACAATCAAAACAGTGACTTCCAAAGGGGTCTTTTGGGCCAGTTAAATTCAAGAGCAAAAAGGCCAACTCAGAAGGTTATGGGGACTGTTTTTTGGAAATTCAAAGGGATAATCTTTATAGGTATTCTTGAAGGACACAGGATGATAGTAGGTGCTTATTATGAAGAACATTGAAGAAAATTGATAACTGCATTGGCGAGAAAAACACTAGGAAAATTGTACCACGGGTTCTTATTTTTTTCCATCATGACAATGTACCTACTTATTCTAGGGTTGTCCTATGAGAATTTCATTGGGAAACCTTACTCTCATTCACCCTACAGCTCTGATCTTGCCCCTTCAGACTTCTTTTTGATCCCCAAACTCAAAGAACATTAAAAGGGAACACAATTTGGGTACCTTGAGGATGCCAAAGCATGCAGAATGCTTTGGTGGAAGTTGTTATTAAGTGCTGTCGAGTTGGTTCTCACTCATAACAACCCTGTATAGGGTTTCCAAGGAGTAGCTGGTGGGCTTAAACTGCCAATCTTGTGGTTAGCAGTCCAAGACTTATCTGACAGTGGCATAGCAGGAGAGATGGAAACACAGCTTTCAGAAGTGTATAGACCTAGATGGGAAACATATCAAGAAACATTAGCTTTATGTTTTGATTTGTTATATATAAAGGTTTGTATGATTTTGTAGCAGTGTTTTTTACTTACCCTCCTATTTGTGATGGGTAATATGACTGTCTTTGAAGTACTCATTGTTGAATCTCAAGGTTATAGGTTTCTGTTAACACAGATTGGCAAACAACAACCCATCCCAAAGGCCAAAGCCAAAGACAGTTTTTAAGTTATCTAAGAATTTTTTTACATTTTAAAAGTATTGTAAATATACCTTGAAGAATAACAATGAAGCTGCAAGCTTAACATGAATGAACCTTGAGGACATTATGCTGAATGAAATTAGTCACAATAGGACAAATATTGCATAAGGCCATTATTATGAAGGCTTAAGAAAAGATAACCATACTAAAAGAAAAGGAAAAAAATATTCTTTGTTGGTTACCAAGGTGGGTGGGGGGCAGTAAAGCATATGGTAGGGGATAGACCCATCATAGTTCGGATGTTGGGGAAGGCAATACACAAGAAGGGGGAGGGAGGTGGAAGAACAAGGTATATAGGGGAACACTTACGTTTGCATGGGCTAAACAGGATAGAGGTAAATAGTGGTTTATGCTCAACCTTGGAATCACAGGGCTCTGTGATACAGGCACTGAGGCATAGTTTGAATGGGTAAAAGAGGGGAAATAATGTTACGATGCTTGACTGTCATGGATATTGGTTTCCCTTGCCTACTATTATAAAACAGACAGTGGGATAGAAACAAATATTGGGAAACATGATTACAGAAAGCTTGTCTTTAGCCTATAACTGATTGGAATACCTAAAAGGGGGGTGCTAGAACTTTCCCAGTGAAAGAGGCTTCCTGTGGAGACTTTATAGTGTGCAGGACCTTAGGTGGAATACTGAACCCCATCCAGGACCTGCTGAAGTGGGACATCCCTACTTGAAAGGACATGCAGAGCGGCTAGAGGAACAGATGATACTTCCTGAAAGAAAAAACCAGCAGGAAAAAATTAAAATGGCCGTCTGTTTGGCTATAACAAGAACAAGCAAGCTGTTCACCAGGGAGCCATCAAGCCTTTTCAAGACAAACCCCTTCCAAGACTGAAACAAAGGGAACACACAAGCAGGCATGGAAGCTCGCTGGTGACCACATTGGTCTACATGTGAGTGGAAATGGGAGAAAGACAGTAATGAATATATTAGCTCAGTTCAACCACATTTCTATAGACACCTGTCAACTTTGAGATGGGAGTGAGAAGAGGAACAGCTGGTTGGTCCAAAGTGTGGTGAGACCTGGGAACTCCTGAGCCCATGGACAAGGACCTAGAGGTCTAGAGCTGAGAGTGAAGCATTCTGCTGATAGGAAATGAGGGGAGATGCACAAGAATGCCCAAACTTACAGATAATACTCATTTGACCTAGCTTCAATGGCGTGATGATCAGAACTCAACTAGAGGAAGATAAAGAAATTTAAAAAAGGAAGCAAGTAAATTGTTACAATTGGATGAACTTCACCTATACTTCTGGATGTGGTAGCTCAAAATGTCAACTGAGAGGGAAGGAGTCGTCAAGCAGAAGGGATCAAGCCTATCCCCTCTGTACACAAGGTTTGTAGGGATGGGCAACTTACACATTGGCTACCTAAATGGGGGAGGCTATAAAGGCACAAAGTGGCTGGCTTACAAGTTTTCAAGAGGGAGTTTAGTTTCAGAGTGTGTGGGGAAGGTAGACTTTCCACTGAATAGTTTTCATCTTGTCTAGATGGGTCTGGTGAAAGGAGATAGGGATAGGATTCATTTGATTCAATAGTGAGTAATTGTTCTCATGACTAATTGGAATAGTCACAACTGTGAAGGTAGAAGTTGTGTAATAAAAAGTGGGGAGAGGTGGGGCTTGATGGTGGCTAAGGTGGAGGTGTAGTGAAGGTCGCCATTAGCAATAACACAGAATACCAGGCAAAAAAGAGCCAGGACAGAGCTCCAAGGCTCGGACCCACAGAGATAGGAATATTTTAAAGGTTTGAAGGCTTATAGCTTGTGGAGTTTGGAGCTGAAATAAGAATTCAAAATACTTTTGAATCTGCCGGGCCAGGCTCGGAGGCCTGAGCCCACATCCTGGGCGAGACCAGGTGGCGGGACAAAAAAGGGGGAGTAGAAACACCACGGAGGAGCACCACGGGAACCTTGGGAAAAAGGTGCACAATATACTTTGTCAGTTTTGCATTGTTCTGGTTTTTGTTTTTTTTCTTTGGTATCGGGTAATTGGTGTGCTCACTGTTTGCCCACCTCAATTCTGGTGAATAGAGGCAGAGCCTGAACCGAGTGGCCAGCCCCCCCCTCACCGCTGGTGGTTTCTTCTGCCAGGAATCTGCAGAGGCACTCAGCCCAAGCTGAGATGCAGATCTGTCTCCCTTTAGGTCTGTTTTTTATCTCGGGTAGGAGAGGAGTCCTGGTGTGGTGCTGTGGGTTAATGCGCCAGACTGCAAAGCCTTTTGAAATGCAAGGTCGGTGGTTCAAGCTCACCAGCTGCTCCTTGGAAACCCTACACAGGGTCACTATGGGTCGGAATTGACTCGGTGGCACTTAACAACAACAAGGAGAGGAGGGCAGAAGTGACTGAAAGAGATTTAGGACATTAAAGACATATTAAGCTACAGATTTTTTCTTTTTCTTTTTCTCCTCTTTTTCTTCTCTCCTCCTCTCCCTTTTCTGTGATTAGAGACTGCTGTATTCAGTCTTGTTTTTGTTGGTGCTACATTATTTTCTTCTGTTTTTTTTTTTTTTTCTTTTTCCTCTTTCCCTCATTTTTGTTTTTGTTTTTGTTTTTTACCCGACTGGTGGTGTTTGGCTGTTACATAGCCTCCCTTCTGCTTTTGGAGGACTCTTTGTCTCCCTATATTACACGAGAAGAGTCAGCAACTGCTGCCAAATAGCCAAGCTGCAGTGACACTTTATAAAACACCAAAACCCA
>NW_006408847.1:2501570-2511970 GCF_000296735.1 Chrysochloris asiatica
TATATATATATATATAAAATGGAGTCCTGGTGTGGCGCTCTGAGATAATGTACTGATCACAAGGTCGGTTGTTCAAACTCACCAGCTGCTCCTCAGAAACCCTATACAGGACCACTATGAGTTGGAACCAATCCGATGGTACTTGATAACAACAATACATATAATAGATAACATTTTCAGGCCCCCATATATATGTTCTTTATTAAGCTCTTTCTTACAGGTACCTTTCTAACTGCCTAGCCTATGTTTTCTCCTAATAATAATTCTATGAAGTAGATACAACTATTATAATTGAGCAACTTTCCCATATCACTCAGCAAGTAAGTGGTAGAGCCAAGATTTTATTTTACTCAAGACATTCTCACTGTAGATCCCATGTTCTTAATCACCATTCTGCCTAGTGTAATGGAGAATTTTGTTTTGTTTTGAGGCAAAGGAGCCAGATCCTTCCCCAGTTTTGTCTTAAGGTGACTATGTTGTTGTTGCTTAGTGCCATCGAGTTGGTTCCAACTCATAGCGACCCTGTATAGGATTTCTGAAGAGCAAAGTTGGATTTGAATTGCTAACCTTACCATTAGTAGTCCAGTGCTGATCCTACAGTGCCACACCAGGACTATAGCTCAGACAAAATCTATGAGAGACGCTGAAGTAGCGGACCCAGCTAAGCCATGCCCAGACTGCCGATCCACAGAAACTATGAGATAGTAAATGTGTTTTTTTCTAACTGCTAAGTTTGGGGGCAATTTGTTATACAGCAATAGGTAACTAATACAATCCTTTCAGTGCCCATTCCATGATTCCTTCACCCTTAGCCAGCACCTCAGCCAGTCAGATGCTGATCAAGTTTGGAGTAACCCAAACCTTCATTCCTGAGGTATCTGAATCCTTTTTAAGTAACTCGGCAGTCATGGAAGCAGTAATCGAGAACTCAAACAACATATTACATTAGGCAAATTTGTTACACAAGACCTCTTTAAGTGTTCAAGAGCAAAGATGTCAGTGTGGGAACTAAGGTACACCTGACCCATGCCATGATATTTCCAATAGCCTCATATGCATGTGAAAACTGGACAATGATAAGGAAGACCGTAGAAGAACATTGGAGCTTTGGTGTTGGTGAAGAATACTAAAAATACCATAGACTGCCACAAGAATAAACAAATCTGTGTTGGAAGTACAGTCAGAATGCTCCTTAGAGGCCTAAATGGTAAGGTTTTGTCTCATACTCCCAGTTCCTGGGACCAAGTGTTTGCTCAGCCTTTTGGCAGCAGTATCCGAACCCATACAGCAAACATATCTTGACGGAGGGCACAGTACACTGGGAGGTGACCCCTGACCAGAAGCTCCTGTCCCGGCGACTCATGACCAAGTTTAACAGGATGCCCTGCTGGGCCGAGCCACTGCTTCCTGCCAGTGTTGCTCATTCAGTGTACATCCTGGAGGACTCTATTGTGGACCCACAAAATCAGACCATGACCACCTTCACTTGGACCATCAACCACGCCTGGCTGATGGTGGTGGAGTAACACTGTGTTTACTGTGTGAACTCTGGTAACAGTGGCTGGACCAAAATTCACCGGGAAGCCTGGGTCTCCTCAAGCTTGTTTGACATCTCCAGAGCTGTCCAGGAATTTGGTCTGGCTGGGTGTAAAAGCAATGTGACCAAGACTATGATGGGGTTTGAATATATTTGGCCAAGCTGCAAAGTGAGGCCCCTTCTAAAACAGTTGTTGAAACCGCCAAAGAAGCCAAGGAAAAGGTAAAGGATAAGGCACTGGCAGCTACAGAAAAGGCTAAGGACCTTGCCAACGAGGCAGCCACCAAGAAGCAGCAGCAGCAGTGTGTGTAGCCATCCAGGCCTTCCCAGCACCACCGCCACCCCACACCAGACAATCCAGCTTCACCCCTTCTGGCCTATCCCCAATGTGCTTTCTTATTAAAAATCAACTTCCAGCACCCCCCAATAAAAAAACAACAAAAAGATTTCAGTAAGGACTAATTGTTCCATGATGGAAGTGTTAAATGCAATCAATCTATTACCAAGTAGCTAACTGGTGTACTAAGAGATACTTCAGGATGGACGATTCAGCATTAGTTTCTGCTGTTTACAGGTAACAGGTTATAATGCTCAGCACTGATGATAGCCACATTAGCTACGATGGGGTCAGGTTCTTGTTGTGCCCATGTATAAATAACCTCCACTCTTGTTGAAAGGACTACTTCATACATGACTAGCGAAAAGGGCTAACTGATGTTCAAAGGATATATGCCTTGTCCACCTTGTTACTCTTTATCCAGTGGATACACTTTGTTGAGCATTTACATGGGGCCCAATTTCTCCAAATTCTGTGTCCTCTCTGACAAATCCATTCCTATATTTCTTCCTGAGACCTCTTTGTCACCAGTCTTTTAATCCTTCCAAATCCCTGAACATCCAGCTAAACTGTCAGCTACTGTCTACTCATCTATGTAGATCTGTACGTCTCTTTATCGAAACAGAGTTCTGTTCACTGGCAATTTTTGGTGATTTTTGTTTGTGTGTCTCATTGTCATCCAGGAATACTCTTGATCTGGATTTTGATGCATTCTAGTTCCAGTTGGAGCCATTAAACTGTGCAAATTCATATTGGCATTAGGTCCAGGGTTTTTCTTACTCAGTCAACTGACTACAAGGCACCTCCATCCCTACCCCACTGAGGCCATAGGCTGGACTGGAAAGAGTAGAGGCAATGCAGTAGGAAGAGATGTTGTAGAAGATTGAGCCACCCACTTTTGAAATTTTATTGTACAGTTTGGACCCATTAAAACCCTCTCTCTTTTCTGTTACAGAGCAAATTCCCCTAGCCCCTTATACCTTTGGAAAATTCCAAAAGCTTTCCCCCATCATCATCCTTTTTGATATTTTTTTACCTAAGTCAGTATTTACTATGATACTAACAAAGTATTATCATCATTCTTTCTATTTTACAAGTGAAAATGTCAACATTGTACTGTTAAAAAAAAACCAAGGCTTATGTTTTCGGTTTATCTTGCATCTTCTCTGCACAAGCCCTGAAATCAGTCATTTTTCTAAGAAGTCCTGAGTTCCTTTAGCTTGGACTGGTATTTGGAAAACAAGATCTGGGAGCTAGTTGTCCTCACTGCTAATGAGATGTTGTTGCTTCTAGGCCCTTTCCGCAGATGGAAATAGAAACCATGAACTTATACTGATACCCTCTAGTTCTAGTGTACCCCAACCCCAGGGTTCTTCCTCACCCTCTTGCACTTTATATCTTTCTGCACCATAGTAAGAATCTGATTCCCAACATCAACAGTATATTCACTTATTTACAGTCTTCAAACATACACCCACCACTCATCTGTGTGTCATGCTATGGTGGTCTGTGTGTTGCTGTTGTTGTTGTTGTCAGGTGCCATCGAGTCGGAACCGACTCATAGCGACCCCATGCACAGCAGAACGAAACAATGTCCGATCCTGGGCCAACCTCACTACCGCCGCCACACCTGAATCCATCAATGATGCCACCTGGCCGATCCATCTCGTTGGGGGTCTTCCTCTTTTTCTCTGACCCTCCACCCTACCCAGCATGACATCCTTCTCCAATGATTGTTTCCTCCGGACAACATGTCCAAAGTAGGAGAGACGAAGCTTAGCCATCCTGGCCTCCAAGGAGCACTCTGGCTGCACTTCTTCCAAAACAGATCTATTGGTTCTTTTGGCAGTCCATGGCACTTTCAGTATTCTCCTCCAACACCACAACTCAAAGGCATCAATTCTTCTACGATCCTCCTTATTCACTGTCCAGCTTTCGCATCCATATGACGCTATTGAAAACACAATGGCCTGGGTCAGGCGTACCCTAGTCCTCAAGCTGACATCTCTGCTGTGATGCTGGGAGCTATATCACCAGTATTTCAAATACCACAAGGTTAGCATTGTTAACCAGATTACCCATTGCTTCAGTGGATCTTCCAGACTAAGGCAGAATAGGAAAGAGGATCTGGTGATTTGCTTCTGTAAAAAAATGAGCAAATGCAAGCCTTATGCATAGCCGAATGATGAGCCCCTCCAGTTGGAAGGCACTCAAAATATAGCTGGGGAAGAGTTGCATCCTGAAAGTAGAGTAAGCTTAATGGCCTGGATGAAATAAAGCTTCTAGGACATATATTTGCTGATGTGGCATGACTCAAAATAAGGAAAAACAGCTGCTGCAAACATCCATTAATAATCAGATCATGGAATGTATGAAGCATGAATTGGAAAATTAGAAGGCATCAAAAATAGAAATGTAATGTATAAAGATAGCTATCCTAGGCATTAGTGAGCTTAAATGGATAGGCATTGGCCATTTTGTTATTGGACAAACGTTGTCTACTGTGTGGGAAACAACATATTGAAGAGAAGTGGCTTCATATTCACCATCAAAAAGAAGAGGCAGAAAGCGGGATACATGTTATAATGAGGGGACTGCAATTAATGAGATGAAACAAAATGTGTATGAATTATTAAATGTAAAACTAATTGTCTGCTCTGTAGACCACCTGATTCATAATAGAAAGTAAAATAAAAAAGAGGGCAGTGGGAGGCAACAAGAAGGCAGCCTAGGCAGAAACACTACACAGATGCTCTACAACAAGAAACAGAAAACCAAATGAAACAGACATAGATAATATTCCTGGAACCCTGAGCTTCAGATGAAGGGATAGAGAAGTCAATTGTATGCTTACTAGAAGAGGAAGCTGAACAGATATGACAAAAATAAAGGAGGCAAGTGAGCTATGCTGGCTGATTAGACGTGCTATGGCCATCTGAAACTTTTGTGAGCAGCTTTAGAGAGAAGACAGTGGGTTGGGTGCCCAAAGACATATCAGTGACTTGTGGAGATAAAGGTCCAATTTTTGTTGTTGTTGTTCCTCACACTCTCCTGGTGACCAGAGGCATGGCCAGCCCCCACCTGCATACATCCCCAGTGAAGCTCCTACTCTTCTGGTGGTCAGAGCTGCATGGTGTTGAGCCAAATACTTGTGACCCCATCAAAGTGAGTGAGGAGGTTCTACCAACCCTGGTACCTGGATTCTGCTGCAAACCTGCAGAGCTGGCCCTGTGCTGGCCAATCAGTCATGGAGTGGCCATTTTGAACTTTTGCAGGTGACTTTTTGAAGGCAGAGGGTGATTTGGTGGTGTAAAGGCATACCACTTAATGGTGGGGAGAAGGAGGTGATTTTTTTTCTTATACTCCACATTATCCTGGTGACCAGTGAGTAGTGTGGCCAGCCCCCACCCACATAAACCCCCAGGAAAGCTCCTTCTCTCTGGGCAGTCGGAACCACATGGTGGTGAGCCACATCACATCAGTTGTGAGCTGCATCCAAGTGTGTTAGAAGCTATCTGAATCAACCCAAGTGCCTGAATTCAGGGTCTCCACAAACTACTTCTGGATTGGGTGCCCAGAAAGAAAACAGCTAGGCCCCTAGAAACTCTGTCTAGAGCTGCTAGCCCCATCACATCCCTTATCCGTCCACCTCTCTGAGCCTGGCACCTCCCTGCTTTTTTCCTTTCCTTGTTTTTGTTTAACTTTTCTGGCCTTTCTTCCTCTCTTTCCCTTCCCTTGCTTTTTATCCTTTCCATCTTCCCTTTCAGTTTTTCTTCCAACCCCACCTCCCCACTTTCTTTGTTTCTTTGCTCTAGATTTTTTCTTTACTCCTCTCTGGTCTCTTTCTTTTTAATGTATCCCTCTCCTTAGTTTAGTTTAGTACTTTTTATTTTCCCTCTTAAGTGACTTTTGTTATTGGTAAAGCTTTCTCTCCCTCTCTTCTCTATTTGGTTATTTTATTCTTTTTCTAGTTGTTGCCTGCTTTCTTTCTTTTTCATCCTTTACTATTTATTTTGCTGTTTTGTTTTTTTTTTTCACTTGTATATGTGTTTTCTCTTCTCGACTAACCCAACAAGGACAGCAACAGTGCCCATACATCCATGCCACATCCTTACCATCTGCAGCCCCACCCATTGGGCAAGAGCCAATACCGCCTGATAGCAACCAACATCAACCAAACCCATGCTAAACCAAGCTATACAAAGGGTGAGCAGAGAATGGTGCACACGCTTCTGTTCTATAATCTTACCTACCAGAAGGCAATTGGTGAGTGCCTAGGAATACACCAATATGCAATCATCAATTAAATACAAATACAGTGACCCCACAGTGTCTCAGAAACAACAGAAAATTCTTGTTCACAAAAAAAAAAAAAAGATTGGCTTAAACAAATGACCAAGTGATAGAGATTTCAAACTACAACAACAACAAGGTTTTGCTGGAAAAGAATTTACAAGAATGATCTTTAGGTACCTTCAAAAGATTGATAGGTTGAGGAAAACAAGGAAGAATTCAGAAAAACACTACAGGAACAAACACACAGAATAGGTAAAGGATTGAAGACAATACAAAACCGGCAAATCAGGAAGATTGATAACTAAGATTTCAGAAATGGATAATGCATTAAAAGGGAAAAGCGTACGTTTGAATCCATGGAAGTCCAAATTAGTGAGCTTGAAGATACATCTCTCAATACTAATACTAGAAGAGCAATCAGGAAAAAAATTCAAAGACAGTCTAAGATTCATGTGGTAAACCATGAAGAGGAATAACTTACAGGTGATTGGAATTCCAAAACAAGAAGAGACAAAGAAAAGCACAGAAAAAAGAACCAAGGAATTGTTGGAAGAAAACTTCCCTAACATCATGAAAGGCAAGAAACTGAATGAACCCCAAGCAGGGATAGATCCAAAAGAAATCAGCATGACACATCAAAATCAAACTCTCCAAAATCAAAGACTAGAAAAGGATCCTGAAAGCAGCTAGGGAAAAATGAGAAGTTGACACAAAAGAGAACCGATAAGACTATGCTCTGATTGCTCAGCAGAAACCATGCAGGAAAGTAAGCAATGGGAAAGTATATGCAAAACTCTGAAAGAAAAAAAATTGCAAACCAAGAATCATGTACTGTAATCAAAACTATCCCACAAATATAAAGATGACATTAGAATATTTCTAGATAAATAGAAATTAAAGAAATTTGTATTAACCAGAGCAACTTTAAAAATACTGAAGAGCATTCTTTGTACTTAGAACCAAAAGCAGCAGACAACCAGAGATTGACATTCACGGCAATACCACCCGAAACTCAACCCAGATATAGAAGTATCCAAAGTAAAACAAACCTACAAGACTGAAAATAGGGAACCAGAGAAATCTATATATATAATTAAAACAACTACAAAACAAAAAAAGCAAAAAGAATAGTTACAGAATTTACAAATACCATACCAAAGAAGTCACATAATTTTCAAGATAAAATATACTATTTTAAATGTGGAAAGAAAATAATCATTGATTTCTTAATAATTAATTTAGGGTAACCAAAAAGAAAATTAATATGCCTTCACATCAAAACAAGAAAAAGAAAAACCATAAAAATGTTATAAACATTGAAACAACAATAAAGAAAATGCACAGACAAAAGAACCCAGCATAAACAACAACTATTCATATGCATTAGGGAGCCCAGGTAGCATAGTGAGTTATGCATTGGGTTGATATGAAAGGTCAGTAGTTCAAATCCACCAGCCACCAGCCACTTCGCAGAAGAAAGATGAGGTTTTCTGCTCCCGTAGAGATGTACAACCTTGGAAACCCGGTACAGGGTTGCTATGAGCCAAGTTGATGAAATACAGCAACAGTAGTGGCACTCATGTAGATAGTTTACATATTAACTAAAATAAATGTTGCCATTGGGTTTTAAAAAATCTTTATAATTCTATTATTTTGGCTTTTTTAGAGTTTTGAAATTTGTTTAGTTTTGTCATTTAATATATAGATGATATGCATATCACATATTCTTTATATCTTTTAATAAAATGAGATAATGTTAAAAAAAGAAAGAAAAGAACTCAGCATAGAAAAATCCTGTGGAACAAAGAAGACAGCAGCACTACAAAAAAACACACAACAAAATGACAGCGATCAATTCATACCTATTGATAATTACACTGAATTTCAATGGATTTAAATGCAACAAATCAAAAGACAGAAACTAGCAGGATGGAAAGAAACAGGATCCTTCAATATTCTGTCTACAAGAGACATAGCTTAAACACAAAGACAAAAATAGACTAAAAATCAAGGGATGGAAAAATATATCAAGCTAATGGCAATAAAAAATGAGAAGCAGTGGCAATATTAATTTCTGATAAAATAGACTATAAGGCAAAAACTAGCATAAGAGACAAAAAAGGATATTATCTCATGATTAAACAGTCAATTGAACAAGAGGACATAATCATAGTAAATATCTCTATTCCCAAAAAGCTTCAAAATACATAAATCAAATTCTAATAGAATTTAAGAAAGAAATAGACAATTCTACAATAATAGTAGAAGACTTTAATACATCACTTTCAATAAAGGACAGAACAACTAGAAAGAAACTTGTGGTACCTTTAATTTACTTGATATGGCTTTTCTATCCAGGGTCTTCATTCCCACCAAATGATAAGTTAAGACCACGCAATAAGGTACAGAGGATTCTAAGACTGGGATTAGTCAGTTTTGCCATCTAGCTAGGTTTAAAAGGAACCATCTCAGAAACAGGAACAGAAGATCCCAGGGCCATCAAGTAGGAAGAGCATGAGTGGAATATGAGATCCCTACCTAGAAAGAGGTGACAGCAGAGGTCATGGCATGGAAAGAGCAGGTGCTGGCTCTAGGCCCATTGACTGAGGCAGAGGCTAAGGGGCCACATGACTGAGAGGCTGAAGACAAGAGTGAAGCAGGTCTGCAGTAATGGCAGACAAGAGGCATTCCTGACTGGAGAACTGCTGCATCCTGAGCTTTTCTGATCCTGAGATGTACCCTGTTCACTTCCTTAATAAACCCCATAATCATGAGTATTGTTATGAGTTCTGTGTGGCCATTGCAATGGATTGTTGAACCCAGATGTGAAGCAAGGCATTCTGTGAGTGATGGTTGGTGTCAGGATAAAGAAGGTTATAGGGTGGAGGCATGTCTGACCTCCACTTCGTAGGAATTTCATACTTTGGACATATTATCAGGAGGGACCAATCCTTGGCGAAGGATATCATGACTGATAAAGTGAAAGGATGGAGAAACAGAGGAAGACCCCAAAGAAATGGATTGGCACAATGGCAGCAGCAATGGTTCAAATGGAGCAACGATTGTGAGGTTGGGGCAGAACCGAGCAGTGTTTTGTTCTGTTTTGCATAGGGTCGCTATGAGTTGGTGCCAATTTGATGGCACAGTATTGTTGCAAAAGATGCTTCTCTACTCACTGGACATGTGACGAGGGTAAGTCAAGCAACTCTGCTGTAGAGCAAGTGGATCTCCGCAGACTTGAGCTGCCAATTGCTGCAGGAATGGACTAGAATGTGGAGTTCAAAAGGCTGGAACCTGCCTGCTGCCAGCTTGGAGAAGCCACAGCACAAGGAGATTGCTGAGGTTCCTGTGTTCTGGATGCTGGTGGCCGCTGAGCTGGGTGTTGAAACAAGAAGAACCTGACTACATCCTGCTCACAGTGTTTCCTGTAATGTTTCTACAGACAAGGAACAGAAACTATCTTATTGTAAAAATGAAGATGGTTGCGTTCTTGAGACTCTGTACTGCACAGGATGCGCCCTCCAATTTGGCTACATTTATGTATGCACACCTAAGAACCTTGATCTCAAGAGAGACTTGGTTTGCCTCAGTGCCAAGACCACTGAGAGTTATATTTTAGGATCTTCTGAAAAGCAAATTGTGTCAGAAAATAAAGAGCTTTTTCATCTTGAAGGCAGAGTTGATGTAGAAAAATCTCTAAAACAGATGGAAGATGTTTTGGAAGCATTATAAGTGCAGCTGAGTAAGGCCGAATCAAAACTGTTTTCTACCAAAAGCTGAAATTGATTCCATGCCCTCCATTATGAACTCCCCCGCCATCCCTTTCATAAGCAACAATTCCGGCTCATTTTATTTCAATGAGAATCCAAGGACTTCTAACTGGCCATGCCCATGGTATTTTAATGTAATGATGAAGAGAAAAGAATTGTAGAATTACTTTTACAGTTGTATTGATTGATAAAGAGGAGATTGTTCCCCAAATTTGAAATTTAAAGTCACATTATGATATTTGCTGAAACTGGGATTTAGGAGTTTATTTTGCTAACTGGTGGTTTTCTGAACGGTTGTCTCTATAAAACTCATTCTTCATTTTCTTTTTAGAAAAACAAAAACAAAAACTGGTGCTACCTTTAATACTTTTGTTGTTGTTAAGTGCCATCGAGTCAGTACCGACTCATAGCGACCTTATACACCACAGAATGAAATACTGCCCGATCCTGGGCCAATCTC
>NW_006408847.1:2532006-2533083 GCF_000296735.1 Chrysochloris asiatica
TATAGTTACCCCCACTGTAAAGGTGCGCAGATGGATATTGAGAAGTGAATGGGAGAAAGAGTATTTACTATTTTATTTTTGTCTCTGAAGGTCAGTTAGGTATCTGTGTGTATACAGCGTAATTCTCAAGATAGTTCCGTCCTTCTATGTTGGGGTTTTACAGATTGTTCATATGGTTTGTCTGTCAAGCAATACCAGGTTTTTTCTTGCTGTATAGGCCAGAGTTAAGGGTCCCGCACAAGTTAACTTTAGGGCTGGGACCCACAGGCTGATGTCATAAATAGCTGCCAAGCTCTTTCTCTCTGTACCATGGGAAAACTATGGGCTCAGCATTGAACTTTTTTTTTTGCAAGGGGTGGGGTGGGGGGTGCTGTGCACAACCTCCTGAAGGTGTCCGGGCTGGGCAAAGAAGGTGCGACTGGGAAGAGGAGGAAAAAATATGTAGAATCCCCTGTACCTCCTTTAGCAAATGTCACTGTGGCGCTTTTAGCTCCGGTTCCCTGTGCTGGCCTGGCTATAGCCCCACCCTCTGAACTCTGCCCTGGATGGGGTGGCCAAAGAGGGAGTCCCATCTCAAGTGTTTCCTAACTGGCAGTATTTTCCTTTATACTGTGATTTTTTTTTTCATTTTCATGTGCGAGAAACTGACTCCCTGTATCTTATGCTAAATCCAGGGCTCTGGTGGTGTTTCATGAACAGAGCTTCTCTGGGTTTTCAATCCCTCCCCCAAAGAGTCTTTCATACCTGGCTGTCTCTGCTACCCATCAAAACCAGAACTCCTCACTACTCCCCCCTTTTTGGTACAAAACTTCTCCCTTTACAATTGTGACTGTTGCAATTAGTCATGATAACAATTACTCACTATTGAACCGTAAGAATCTTATCCCAATTTCTTTTTATCAGACCCATCTAGACAAGATGAAACTATTCAGTGGTGACTCTATCTTCCCCTACACTCTCTTAAACTAAACTTCCTCTTGAAACCTTATAAGCCAGTAACTTCATGCCTTTATCGCCCCCTTATTCTAGGTAGCCAGTGTCTAAGTTGCCCATTGCTATCTACCCTGTATACAAAGG
>NW_006408847.1:2533183-2535005 GCF_000296735.1 Chrysochloris asiatica
CATGAACAGAGCTTCTCTGGGTTTTCAATCCCTCCCCCAAAGAGTCTTTCATACCTGGCTGTCTCTGCTACCCATCAAAACCAGAACTCCTCACTACTCCCCCCTTTTTGGTACAAAACTTCTCCCTTTACAATTGTGACTGTTGCAATTAGTCATGATAACAATTACTCACTATTGAACCGTAAGAATCTTATCCCAATTTCTTTTTATCAGACCCATCTAGACAAGATGAAACTATTCAGTGGTGACTCTATCTTCCCCTACACTCTCTTAAACTAAACTTCCTCTTGAAACCTTATAAGCCAGTAACTTCATGCCTTTATCGCCCCCTTATTCTAGGTAGCCAGTGTCTAAGTTGCCCATTGCTATCTACCCTGTATACAAAGGGGATAGCATTGATACTTGATGTGAAGACGTCTTCCCTCTCCGATGGTATTTTGAGCTACTACTTCCATAAATACAGGTCAAGTTCATAAAATTTTAGCAATTTACCCTCGTTCCCTTTATCAAAAATTGTTTTCTTTTTTATCTTCCTCTAGTTGAGTTCTATTTATCAAGCCATCAAGCCTAGGTCAAATGGGTACTATCTGCAAGTTTGGGTGCTCTTGTGCATCTCCCCTCACTTCTTATCAGCTGGATGCTTCAGTCTCAGCTCTAGCCCTCTGTGGCTATGTCCTTGTCCATGGGCTCAGGCGTCACCACACTTTGGACAAACCAGCCCTTCCTCTTCTCTCTCTCATCTCCAGGTCAACAGAGTCTATGGGACGTGGTTGAACTCAGCCCATTTCTTCATTGCTGCCTTTCCCCCTCTTCCACTCACTAGCAGACCAGTGTGGTTGCCAGCAAGCTTACATACCTGCTCTTGTGTTCCCTTTGAGCTTCAGTCTTAGAGGGGGGTTTGTCCTGAAGGGGCTTGATTGCTTGTTTTGATGGCTTCACTATGAAAACTTCTTACACATTTAAATTGAGGAGATGTTTAAGTTTTGGATTTTTATCTAACCAGTTGGAGTTCTGTGCTGTCACTAGGGAGGCTTGGGAATGTGGACTGCACTGATGACACCAAAATGACTGCCTATTACACTTGAGTGCAGTGTTTCAGCAGAGGTGTCTTGTTTTTTATGAATATATCCCTGTAGTTAAGTTACTTACAACAACAAAACCATTTTTCATAAACCCAATTTCATACATCAATATACAATAAGACTAGAACTTTATGCTGACTTACTACTTAAACCTTTCCTGGTGTGGTACTGTAGGATAAGGGTGGTTTTTACTCTATGGTCAGTGGTTGAAACTCACCAGCAGCTCCTCAGAAACCCTATACAGGGTCACTACAAGTTTGAACACACTTGACTGAAGTTCACAACAACAGTGTTTTTATAGCCTTTGATTTTGTCAAATTTTCTGCTGTTTTAGCTACAATATTGTGCTGCAAGGTCAGCAGTTCAAACTCACTAGTTGCTCCTCGGAAACCCTATACAGGGTTACTGTAAGCCAGAACTGACTTGACAGAACATAACAACAACAATGTGTAAGGTGTCTTGGTGTGGTGCTGTAGGTTAAGCACTGGACTGCAAGATCGGTTTGAACCACAAGGTTGGAAGCTCAAATCCACCAGTCTCTCTTTGGAAATGCTAGACAGGGTCTACGAGTCAGAACCAACTTGATGGCACTTAACAACAACAACAACGTGTAAAAGGAAATCTGGTAGCATAGTGGATTATGAACTGGGCTGCTCATTGCAAGGTCAGCGGTTTGAATCTACCAGTCGCTCTGTGGAAGGAAGATGAGGTTTTCTGTTCCTGTAAACATTTATAGCCTC
>NW_006408847.1:2535630-2540040 GCF_000296735.1 Chrysochloris asiatica
AACTGACTTGACAGCACTTAACAACCACAATAAATACATTTCTAAGGATTCTATATGACCTGGTATGGAAAGAGGCCCATGAGTTTAGCACACTGGGTGGTACCAAGCCCCATGACACCACTGTGGTTGTTACCTTGTTTAAGTAAACTTACTTCTTGCTTGCATGTGTTTCCTGTCTTATGTGAGCTCTGGGGCCCCACACCTGACTGAATCTAACTAGCTTAGTAAGTTTCCATCCAAAGAAATTTAATTCTTAGGTTAACTGGAACAATTTTTTTGCCTGTGAGTACCCTAATCAAATCAGTTTCCTTCTACTGGTATTAAAATAGCCTGCTTGGTTTTGTGTGTGTGTGTTTAACAGATGAAAGCATACTTTTTCATAACAATGCTCCCCTTAACGGATCCAGAAAAGTAATTTCTTTTTTGAAGTGTCAACATTTGATGTAGCACAGCTTCCATATCAAGTGCTTAGATATCAAAATTATTTTGCATGACCATAATTGAAAGTTATATGTTGTTTGACTCTCCTCATAAATAGACAAAATATTTAGAAGCAGTGACAGCCATATGGTATAGCAGTGCTATTCTATGATAAGATCATTTTAGGAATAAGATTGTCACATTGGAGCAGAGTACATTTTGAAGCGTTAGGGTGGCGGTCTCCCAACAGCTCCATGAGAGTATGTTGTTTTTCTTCATCCCTGCCAGCCCAAAGTATCTCATATCATATTTGACACAAAAAAATTACAAATTCATAGCCTCTACTCTCAAATAATGAGGTTGGCCCAGGATCGGGCAGTGGTTCGTTCTACTGTGCATAAAGTACCGACTCCATGGCACCTAACAACAACAGTCTCAAATGGACTCTCAGCATTGCTTATCTATGTTTTTACTCTTACTTGAGTTCTAATTGGCCTTATTCCAGAGAGGCTGCAAGGCAGCTGTTTCTGTCCATCCGCTTTTCCTCTAAGTCTCTACAACTATTCTAAACATTTGCCACTCTTTTTAGGTCCCTCTACTCAGCCCCACTCCCTCGGTTTTTTCTTTGCCAATGTTTTTTAATTTAATTTAAGCCTATTAGGTATAGACGATCTCAACTTCCTACCACCACCACCACCCTCCAATTATTTTCATATTCATACTTCCTGTTCTGGCAGACTTCTCCACAGTTGCTCATGACCCAACCCCTCCCTGGTTGCATCCTTTTCCTCCTACCTTCCTCCACAATATCTTTATTCTCACCGTCTCCAGGTCCTGATCTTTCTTAACACATCTTCACAGTGTTTCACCAAACAGTGTTACTGCCAGACAGAATAAGATACCATTTCTTTCCCATGTGCAGGTATGCATCCTTTAACATCCACCATACATTCTCTGAGCTAGGATTTTACGTGGTTTGGTCATTGTGCAAACTCCATATTAAAACATATGAGAGGCCACTTCACTTGTTCTCATCATCACTGCTGCTGCTGCTGGAGAAATGGGAGCTGAAGGTGGCAACAGAAGCAGAGGCTAAGGGTGAGGGACAGGAACAGAGGGACCTTGGAGGAAACCAAGTGTGCCAGACTCACCCACTGTTCCACCCAGATGAGTAGCAAGAGCTGCTTGGGCTGCCCCATAGCCATCATTGCTGCCAATGTCCCGCCAGACATGCCCCAAAACCCCGTGCCCAGAGCCATGTCCTCTGCTTCTCTGCTTATATCCCACCCGTGGCCCAGTGCTGAAGTGTCTGGGTTTGGGTTATTAAAACTGTTGTTATTGTGTGGCATCCAGTCAGTTCTGACTCATAGTGACCCAGTATAGGGATGCCAAGAAGTGCCTGGTGAGTTTGAACCATCCACCTTGTGGTTAGCAGTCCACTACTCTACAACACCACACCAAGACACCATTAAACTTTTAGGAGGAAATAATAAACAAAAGATAGATGATTTCCTTATACACACACACACACACACACACATATATATATACATACATATGATAAGATCATTTTAGGAATAAGATTGTCATATAATGTATATATATATATACATGTGTATATATTTCCACCACTCGTCTGTGGTGGCTTGCATGTTGCTGTAATTCTGGAAGCTATGCCACAGGTATTTTAAATACCAGCAGGGTCACCCACAGTGGACAGGTTTTAGGTAAGATTCTAATGTAAGACAGACTAGGAAGAAGGAGAGATGGATTACTTCTGAATATTTCATCACTGAAAACCTTATGAATAGCACTGGAACACTATCAGCACCAGAATGTTGAATATTGAAATATGATGAAAAGCACCAGAATATTATCAGATATGAGCCTCCCAGGTTGGAAGGCACTCAAATATGACTGGGGAAGAGATGCCTCCTCAAAATAGAGTTGACCATGCAGACATGAATGGAGTAAAGCATTTGGGACCTTCATTTGCTGATGGGGCACAACTCAAAATGAAGAGAAACAGTTGTAAACATCCATTAATTATCGGAACGTGGCATGTACTAAGTATGAACCTAGGACCATTGGAAATTGTCAAAATGAAATGGAACGTATAAACATGGATATCTAAGGCATCAGTGAGCTGAAATGTACTGGTATTGGCCGGGCGGAGGTGAAGGAGGCACCAGCGACCAGAGCAACTGGGGTCCGGAGCTAGCCGAACTGGGGCGGTGCCTCGGGAGACGCCAAGAAATATCGGACAGGAGGCGTGCATCCACCTAGCGAGAGTCCCCTGGAAGACCCTGGCCACCCGCGGGCCCACTCCTCTAGAAATTGAAATCTTTTAACAAACTGATGTGGCACTGGAGGCACTCACTCATCTGTGCCAAGAAATTTGGAGGAAAACTATGTTGCCAACTGACTGGAAGAGATCCATATTTGTCCTCATTCCAAAGAGGTGACCTAACAGAATGTGGAAATCACCAGACAATATCATTAATTGTCCATGCAAGTAAACTTTTGCTAGAGATTATTCAAAAACAGCTGCAACAGTACTTTGACAGAGAACTTCCAGAGGTTCAAGCTGGATTCAGAAGAGAATGTGGAATGAGGTTGAAGTCAGATGGATCATGGCTGAAAGCATTCAATACCAGAAAGATTTTTGTTTACCTATGCTTTATAGACAATGCAAAGGTTTTGTATTGTGTGGACCGTGACAAGCTATGGACAACATCGCAGAGAATGAGTATTCTGGAACACTTAATTGTGCTCGTGAAGAACCTGTACATAGCCAAGAGGGAGTTGTTGGAACAGAGCAGGGACTATGGAATCGTCTAAATTTAGAAAAAATATGTCCCAGAGTTATGTTCTTTCACCATACTTATTCATTCTGTATGCTGAGCACATAATCCAAGAAGCTGGATTATATGAAGAAAAATGTGACATCAGGATTGGAGGAAGACTCATTAACCTGCCATATGCAGATGATACAACCTTGCTTGCTGAAAGTGAAGAGGATTTATGATAAATAATGATGAAGATCAAAGATCACAGCCTTTTGTATGGGTTGCACTTCAATGTAAAAAAAAATAAAAATCCTCACCACCGGACCAATAAACAATAAACATCCATATAAATGGAGAAAAGATTGAAGTTGTCAAAGACTTCATTTTTCTCAGATCATCAACATTCATGGAAGCAGCAGTCAAGAAACCAAATGACGTATTGCATTAGGCAAATCTGCTGAATAAGACCTCTTTAAAGTGTTGCCGAGCAAAGATGTCAAGTTGAGGACTAAGGTGTGCCTGACCCAAGCTGTGGTATTTTCAGTAACCTCATATGTATGTAAAAATTGGACAGTGAATAAGGAAGATCATAGAAGAATTGATGCATTTGAGTTATGGTGTTGGAGGAGAATATTAGAAGTACCATGCATTGCCAAAAGAACAAACCAATCTGTGTTGGAAGAAGTACAGCCAGAATGCTCCTTGAAGCCAGGATGGCCTGACATCATCTCTCATACTTTGGACATTTTATGAGGAAGGGCCAGTCACCGGAGAAAGATATCATGTTTGTTAAAGGGGAGGGTCAGAGAAAAATGAATTGGAAGAATGGCAGTAGCAATGGTCTCAAATGTAGCAACGATTGTGAGGTTTGTACAGGACTAAGGCAGTGCTTCCTTTATATATGACTTCTATGGTTTTTGCTTTCTATGGTCAAAATAAATGACTTCTATGGCCCTTGCTTCAGATAACTCACAACCAAGGAATACAAGGAAGACACATAAGCAAATAATTAAGAAACTATATAAAACCAAGGAGAGGTGTATACAAGGTGTGATGGATGTACCAAACTCAACCTAAACTCACACTAAGATCCTTAGGGAAGAGCTATAGACATAACATTAACTCTGCATAAATCCATCTCTGGAATCCCTATTCTGGACCCCATTTCTTTATTGAAACCACAATGTATATATATATATAT
>NW_006408847.1:2541939-2550511 GCF_000296735.1 Chrysochloris asiatica
CAGTAACCAATAAGTAATTTTCCCCCTTTTAGTGTGGGTACTTTTTCTTAAGCTTTTACAGAACACCATTGTATTTTAAAAAGTAAATGCAACAATTTCAAATGTTGTTATTAAGTGCCTTCGAATTGGTTCCAAATGACAGTAATCCTATATGGGATTTCTGAGAATTTTACTCCTGAATGTGCCTTTTTCACATAGGTAACCATTGTATCCTATGCATTCTTTCAGGGGTTTTGTTGTGGTTGTTGTAATATACAAGGAATTATAAATATATGTTCTTAATTTCTCTATTAGTTAAAACATAGCATACAGCCTGTAGAATTTTTTTAACAGTAATAAATTACAGACATACATATGTAATTTGTTATTGTTCCAACTATATACATAATAGAAAAAAATAAGAATATCTATTTATAATTGCTTGGATATGAACAACAACAATGAAGAAGAAGAAGAGAAAAAAAAAAAAAAAACCCTGAAAGAATGCATAGGAAACGTACTAGCACTAATTACCTATGTGAGGGGAGTCCTGGTGTGGCGCTATGGGTTAATGCACCAGACTGCAAAGCCATTTGAACTAAAAGGTTGGGGGTTCAAGATCACCAGCCATTCCTTGGAAACCCTATACAGAATCACTATGGGTTAGAACTGACTTGGTGGCACTTCACAACAACAAAACCTGTGTAAGGAAGATGCTGGTAGTTCAGAGGTAAACACAGGAGACTTAGTTTAATTCCTGCCCATGGACCTCATGTGAATCTGCCACCTAGCTGTTAGTGGAGGCTTGCTTCTTGCTGTGAGGCTGAACAGATTTCAGCAGAGTATCCAGGATAAGATAGAGTAAGATGAGAGGTCTGGTAATCTACTTCTGAGATGCAGCCAATGGAAACTCAACAGATCACAGTGCTTTGACTTACACTGATTATCAAGATGGTGCAGAACTTGGCAGAGTTTCATTCCATTGTGAATGGGGTTGCCATAAATCAGGAGTGACTTGATAGCAGTTAACAAAAACCTATGTGAGAGGGTAAAGAGAGAGTTTTCCCTCCATTCTTTTTAATAAATTTTATTTTTGAATTTTATGATTATCTTGTTAAAACATTAAATTATAACAAAGATATCTGTATTTTCAAGGTATTTGTATTTTCTGGCCTTAACTGTTCCAACTTTACTAGTCTCTTAATGGGCTCAAACGTGACAACATTGTGAGGATGGCTAAGGACTGGATAGTGTTTTGTTCTTTTGTGAGTTGGAATCGATTCAAGGGTACCTAGCACCAACAACAAAATCTCTTAATTAAAGAATCATTAGCATGCAAACTTTGTTCATCTGAGCCCTTCATCAGGCATGCTCTCCAACTAAACTTATTTCATCAAGATCCTGGTCAAGCTCAGCTTCCTTCAGGAAGCCTTCTATGACAATGCCAGCTCACTGCGGCCTCCCACCCCTGAGGCTATTGTTCTGAACTCACTTTTATACAAGGTCAGGTTCCAAAGACCAGGTTGTTAGGCAAAGCCCAGCCTTATGTGAAAATTGAGGGTGACCACATCAGACCACAAAATGAAGGATAACTATATCATTGCATTTTTTTTTAATTGTTTGAAAAATTAACACTGTTCTCTAGCACAGATGTGTGTTCAGTTTGTTGTTAGTTGTAATTGAGTTGTTTTTGCACACAGCATCCTTGTGTGCAACAGAATGAAACATTGCCCGGCGAGGCAACATCTCCATGATCTTTCAGGTGTTTGAATCATCGTTGAAGGTATTGTGTCGTTCCAAATCATTGACAGTGTCTTTCGGTTTTGCTCACTCTCTACCAAACACGATGCCTTTTTCCAGCATGTCCAGTGTAAGAAAGATGAAGTTCAGCCATCCTTGCTTCTAAGAAACATTCCAGTTGTATTATATGTGCTCGGTGTTGGTGGTGATGGTAGATGTGTGTGGGTTCCTACTCACAGCAACTCTGAACATGGTTTCCGAGGCTGTAACTCTTTTATGGGAGCAGAAAGCTTCATCTTTCTCCTGTGGAGTGCCTGGTAGATTTGAACTTCTGACCTTGTGGTTAGCAGCCCACCTCGTAACCCACTATGCTACCAGGACTCCCATGTGCTCAGCAGAAGGTAATTACATCATTCTGAACATCTAGAGAGTTCTTGGAAGAGAAAGTAATTCCTCCTGTTATGGAGGCACTGCCCTGTGGGGCCAGGATCCACCGGTCCTCTCCTCCACCTTGGAGCCCTTGTTGTTGTTGTTTGAAGGACTCTCATTATCCCTGCCCTCCCTTTTCACACCACCACCTCCCAACCAGCCTCTACTTTCAGGGGTATCCCCACTCCTTCCAGAGCAAGAGAAGATTAATTACCAGAATTTCAAACTAAAAGTTGGGAAACTTTTTATATATGTTGTTGTTGTTAAGTGCCGTCGAGTCGATTCCGACCCATAGCAACCCTGTATAGGGTTTCCAAGGAGCAGCTAAGTGAGCTTGAACCACCGACCTTGCAGTTCAAAACGACTTTACAGTCTGATGCATTAGCCCACAGCACCACACCAGGACTCCATTATATATATATATATAAATGCTTGTATATATATAAACATTGGTATACGTGGTGCCTAAGGTCCTTAGTCAAATTACTTTTGGTGAAAGGGCTTCTTTGGCCATATCTGGAAATCTAAACCACCATGTCTAAAATTATTTCTATGGGAAACTATGTCTCAAGTTCTTAACAACTGACTTAGAAATAAACTATTGGAATGTAACTTGTTTGGGGACTGTCTGTAGGCCAACATTCATAACTCATTGTTAATAAAAAAGGAAATGACATTTAGTCTGCCATTGTTGAAATACAAGGACCCCTGGTAGGTAGCGTAGTGGTTACATGTTGGGCTGCTAACCACAAGGGCAGTAGTTCGAATTTTCCAGGCACTCCCCGGGGTAGAAGATGAGGCTTTCTGCTCCCCTAAGGATTTACAGCCTCAGAAACCCTATACAGTAACTATAAGTGGGAACCAACTCCATGGCACATAACCACCACCACTACCACCACTGAACGTATATTTCTTAACTGTTTTTGAGAACACTGAGTCTCTGAAATTATTTTAAATCAGCCATATACACTTATCGGGTTGAATTGATACTGAGTCTAATTATATTTGAGCTACAACTCAGATGTGCTTGTCAGGTGTCTTTTAGACGGTTTTAGAATTTATTTATTTTTTAAGGACAGCAGAAAGAGCCTTTTGCTTTTGCAACTCCCCATGTTGCTGTTTAACTGTTATGCCAGAGAAATGTCCTCCCTCCTCCTCTTCTCCTCAGAGGCTTCTGTCCATGTATGGAAACGGTTCCACAGCAGCTCTTGGTACTGAGGCTAGTAAGTCGGTCCCTTATTAGGATCCAAGCTCCCAAGTTCAACAGCTCAGAGGGTAAGATTAAGAAACTGCTGTAGAATCCTGTAGATAGATACCATATGGATCGACAGCGTTGGGTTGAGGCAAAGTCAAAGAAAGAAGAAGTATGAATATGAGTTATCTGTAAAAGATTGGTGTCCTAACAAAAAATCAGTTACCTGTTTTACATTCATCCTGCCATAAGTCCTAAGAAAATCTTTCTCTTATGTTTCTTCATTTCTATTTCATCTGCCACAAGAAAACATCAGGCATTTCTTGTCTTTCTTGTCTCTTTAAAAAGTTGCCAACAATAATTTTAACTTTTTAAATAAAGGGCTGGAAGCAAATCTTATGTCCTTTTGTATATACAGTATATATAGCAGTTTCAATGTGCTATTATTTCAGACTTCTCCTGGTATGCTGTGGGTTAATGCTCTGGGCTGCCAAGTCATTTGAACTGCAAGGTCAGTGGTTCAAACTCAACAGTCTCTCCTCGGAAACCCTATCTATAAAGGGTCGCTATGGATCGGAACCGACTCGATGGCACTTAACAACAACAACTCATACCCAGAGTTACTCACATTTTAAATTAGTTTCTTTAAGAGAGAGAGTTTAAAAGTAGAATTAGTCAGACCATTAATTTTCTCTTTCTACCCCCTTGTCAAAGGAGTCCTGGTAGCATAGTGGGTTATGATTTGGACTGCTAACCACAAGGTCAGCAGTTCAAATCTACCAGCTGCTCCATAGGAGACAGATGAAGCTTTCTGCTCCCATAAAAATGTACAGCCTAGGAAAACCTACACAGACTCACTATGAGCTGGAATCAACTCGGTGGCATACCACCACCATGCATACCTTAAGGAGCTCTGGAAGCATAGTGGGTTACAAGTTGAGCCGCTAACCATGAGGTTCGCAGTTCAAATCTACCAGCCCTCTGTGGGCAAAAGATGAGACTATTGGCTTTCATAAAGATTTGCACCCTGAGAAACAGTATACAGGGTCGCTATGAGTTAGCACCAACTTGACAATACAATACCACACCACCACCACCACCCTCGGCCAAAGTCAGCTTTCAAGAAAGGTAAGACACGAGTATCATTTGTTGTATTGTGGTAAGATTTAATAAGATACTTTGCCCAGAGTGTTTGCTTTGCTCTAAGGAATATTTGTAGTTTTTCAAGCTTTATGGAAATTAAACAAGCTGAAATCTGTTACTTATGTATTTGGGGTTGCAAAAGAAATTCTTGGAACACTGTAGATCTCTAATCATTTATGAAATGTCTCCTTCATACCACTGACAAAAATGAATGACAAGGTCCAAGTCATAAAGCAAATCAGTTTTAGTGCACAGCAGAAATAGAAATTAGTGCTGTAATAAAGATTTATTATAATAAATGCTGTACTAAAGGTTTTCAGAGGATGATGGGAAGTTCAGAAGAAAGAGAACTGTCCAGATGAGTCTCAAAAGGCTTCCTATAGAAACAGGTGGCTTCTCAAGGCTAAGTCTTAAAGACAAGATATTCTCCTAGAGTAGAACAGCCAAACATGAGAAAGGCCAGAGAGTCCATGAGGTTGTCTGAGGATCCTCCAGGCTCCCTAACTCTTAGGAATCATATGAGAGGATGATTGATACTTTCATTCATCAAATATTTATTGGGCATTTATTATATATTAAGGGTTACAGTGGTAAACAGATTCTCATAGAGCTTGTAGCCTAGTGTGGGAGATTTTGAGCAAAACACTATACATTATAATACACATTGAATCTTGTTTGTTCTGTGGGAGACTTGGAGCAAAACATTATACATATGTAATGCAGATTTAATCTGGTTGGTTCTTTTGCTTAAATTTTACTTTTAATAAATACCATAATGGAAAATGTAGGTTACTCAGAAAGAATTTTAACTGAGGAACATTTTAGATTGGAGTGGGATGGGTTGGGGGAATGCCAAGGAAGAAAATGACTTTGAAACCAAGACCTAAGTCTTCATGGAAGCAGATTATGTGAATGAAGAATTCTTCATGAATAAAAACTGGCTTCAAAAGGAGGGGAGGACCTGGAAGGTGTAATCAGTTGTAGAGAAGATCACAAAAGTAGACAGATCCTTCAGGACCTGTAGGAACTGTCATAGATTTGTGGACACTGGGAAGCCATTGAGCAGTTTAGGCAGAAGAATTAATATAATCACATCTGTATTTAAAAAACCAAGCAAACTACTCTGGCTACTTTATAGAGCAGTGACTGTCAAACCTTTTAAATTGTTGTAAAAATGGTGTAGGGGCAGAATCTTACCTCCTCTGACTTCGTAAGGGGAAAGGAGAATCAAACTCAACATTATCCCAATGCCACTTGCTATGAAGTAGAGATCAGACATGATTCCACATTCCATCCCTCTTTACCAATTCTGACACCAGTCGTCCCACCCACAGTACTCTCTACTTAGCTGCTGGGTTCAATAATTCATTGAAATAACCATTCAGAACTCACAGACAATACTCTTGATGATGGGGTTTATTAGGGAAGTTAGCAAGTTACAATTCAGGATCTGAAATGCTCAGGAAACAGTACTTTGCTCAAAAGTGTCTCTTCTCAGCTGTGCCTATAGGCACACTTCTCTCTAGTCCTTGGCCTTTTGGTCATGCATCCCCTTGGCTTCTGCCCTGCTTGCACACTGTTACAAAGCTAATTTAGCACTGCTGAAAATACCCCAAAGGCACATCACTTCTTCATAAGCCTCAGCCCAATGGTGCTCAGTTCTAGCTCCATGGGTCAGCAAATCTAGGTCCCCCAATTAAGTACTCTGCAAGTGAGGTTTCTGTTAGAAGGCACTGACCTTTCTCATTCTGTGGGTTGGGAAACTTGCCACTCTGTCAAGGCCTCTGGCTCTTGGTTCTGCTGCTGCCTCTCCTCTGCCATTCTTCTAGCGTCACAGTTCTCTATCTCCTGGATCAAGGAGGTTCAGCATGCAGGGATCTTTGGGTCCAAAGGATGTGTTTTGCCCCTAACTCTTCTTGATGATAGTGAGACATCCCCATTCCAGGATGACAAAATTGACCAATCTTTATGTTCGAGTTCCATATGCCCTGTTGGCTTATTTCCACCCAACATTTGGTGGGAGTTACAAAGACTATGGCATCAGGATTGGAGGAAGACTCATCAACAACCTGCAATATGCAGATAATCCAACTTTCCTTACTGAAAACAAAGAGGACTTAAAATACTTACTGATGAAGATCAAATAGCACAGCCTTCGGTATGGATTGCACCTTGATGTAAAGAAAAAACAAAAATCCTCACAAGTGGATTAATAAGCAACATCATGATAAACAGAAAATATGCTGAAATTGACAATGATTAATTATTCTGGGATTGACAATCAAAACCCATGGAAGAAGCAATCAAGAAATCAAGTAATATTTTGCAGCAGGCACATCTACTGCCAAAGACCTCTTGAAAGTGTTAAAAAGCAAAGATGTAACTTTGAGAACTGTGATTCAACTGACCCAAATCATGGTATTTTCAATCTCTTCATATACATGCAAAAGCTGGACAATGAATAAGGAACACATAAGCAGAATTATTGGTGAAGAATATTGAATATACCAGGGAAAGCCTGGTATACACATCTGTTTTAGAAGAAGTACAGCCAAAATGCTCCTTAGTAGTAAGGATGGTATGACTTAATTTCATGTACTTTGGAGAATGATATCATGTCTGATAAAGTACAGGATCAGCAAAAAAAGTGAAGACCCTCAATAAAATGAAACGATACAGTGGCTACAACACAGGGTTCAAACATAGCAATCATTGTAGGATGGCACAGGACTAGGTAGTGTTTGATTTTGTTGTACATAGGGTCACTGTGCTACCACTTTTCTGTAGTTTGACATATTGTGGTGACTTAAGTGTTGCTGTGATGTTGGAAGTTATGCCACTGGTATTTTAAATACCAGTAGTGTAATCCATGATGGACAGATTTCAACTGGAATAAATGATGGAATAAAAGAGTTGAACAGAAAATTTCAAAGGGTAGAGGCTTCTGAAAAGATGGAGGAGTAGGCAGACACACTACAGTGACCCTCTACAACAAATATATAGGAGGCAAGTCTAATGAAACAGACACAGAGGACAATCCCGGAATCCTGAACTTCAGAGGAAAGTTTAGTGAATTGAATACTAGCTGGGAAGAGAAGCTGAGCAGGGCCTGTGGGAAAAGGAGACAGGCTGGTGAATGGACAGCTGGCCGGAAGCTGTGTGGCCATCTTGAACTTTTGCAAGTAGCTTTGGAGAAACAGACAGATGTCAGCCTGACAAGCACAGATTCACGTGGTCAATGGAAAAGATAGCAGAGATGAGGATGACCCTCACCTTCATTTACACCAAGCACAGACCCTGCTCTCCAAGAATTCAGAGCCACACAGTTGAAGCCAGTGTGAGATGGTTGCTGGATTCTGGTGGGCTCTGCTCCAGCTCTACAGAACCCACAGAACCTCCAGGCCAAAAGTAGACTAGTAGGGACCTTTATCCTCTGCCATCCGCACCCAGCTGCTCTCTGGTACTGAAAAACACTAAATCTAGCAATCTGAAAGACCTTCACAAACTACTTCCAGATTGGGTGCCCTGAACATAGACAACACCTAGGTCTATAAGAGCACCATCTAGGGCTGGGAACCTAGCCATCATATCCCTCCTCCACCCACCTCAGGAGTTTCTTGGTTGGCAGGAGCCCCCCAGAGATTTCTCTTCTCTGGGTCTAACAACTGCACTGATTTTTTGTTTATTCTTCCTTTTGTTATTTCATTGTTTTTATTTTCTTATTCTTTCTTCTCCTTCTTCCTCTCTTTCCATTCACATGATGTATTTGTTTTCCTTCTTTTCTTCTGTTTCTCATTTCCACACTTCTCCTTCTTCTTTTATTCTTTTTCATTTTTCTTTACTACTTTCTAGTCTCTTTCTCTTGTCATAGTCCCTCTCTCTTTTTTTAGTGTTTTGTGGGGGTTTTTTTCCTTCCTCTTCTTTTTCTCTGTATGGCTCTATTTTCTTGCCCCTCCTTTCTCTTTTTAGTTATTATATTATTTTGTCATTGTTCCTGCCTGTTTTTGTTTCTTTTTCTCCTTTATTATGTTCAGTTTTTGCTGCTGTTTGTGTGTTTGTTTATTCTGTTTTATTTTCCTGCATCTGTTT
>NW_006408847.1:2551516-2553076 GCF_000296735.1 Chrysochloris asiatica
CTTGACTAAAAATACTGAAGGATTCTAAGGGCAAGATATCAAATGATGCAGGAAGCATCAAAAAATGATGGAAGAAATACACATACTGTACCAAAAAGAATTGGTTGATGTTCTACCATTAAAAATTGTTTCTACCATTTAAATTTAATCACATATGATAAAGAACTGATGGTATGAAAGGAAGAAGTCC
Organism: Chrysochloris asiatica; assembly: GCF_000296735.1. Taxonomy (NCBI): domain Eukaryota; kingdom Metazoa; phylum Chordata; class Mammalia; order Afrosoricida; family Chrysochloridae; genus Chrysochloris; species Chrysochloris asiatica. The sequence continues at coordinate 2,551,707 of NW_006408847.1, forward strand.
AAGTTGCACTGAAGGCAATTCGTAAAACAAGGCTCCAGAAACAATACAAATTTAAATGTTTACATGGACGTGCTCACCTGTCTGTGCCAAGAAATTTAGAAGACAGTTACCTAGCCAAGTGACTGGAAGAGATCCATATTTGTGTCCATCCCAAATAAAGGGAACAACAGAATATGGAAATCACTGAACAAGGTCATTAATGTCACATGCAAGTAAAATTTTGCTGAAGACAATTCAAAAACAGTTGCTGCTGTACATTAACAAGGAGCTGCCAGAAATTCAAGCTGGATTCAGAAGAGGACATGGAACAAGAAATATGGTTGTAAATGTCAGATGGCTCTTGCCTGAATGCAGAAAACACTTGAAAGATGTTTACTTGTATTTTATTGACTATGTAAAGCCATTCAGCTGAATGGGTCATGACAAATTATGGATAACATTGTAAAGAATGGGAATTCCAGACGTATAATTGTGCTCATGAAGAACATTTACATGGACTGAGGTGATCATTAGAACAGCACAAGATGCTACTGAATAATTTTAAATCAGGAAAGATGTATACTAGGGTTCTATCATCTCAGCACACTTATTCAATCTGTATGTTGAACAAATAATCAAAGAATTTGGATATATGAAGAAGAACGTGGCATCAGGACTGGAGAAAGTCTAATTAATAACTTGCGATATGCACATCATACAACCTTGCTTTCTGGAAGCAAAGAGATTTAAAATACTGCTAAAAGCTGTAGCTTTTAGTATAGATTAAATTCAGTGTAAGGAAAATAAAAATCCTTATAACTGGATCAAGAAATAACATCATGATAAATGGAACAAAGAGTTAAATTGTCAGAAACTTCATTTTGCTTGGATCCAGAATCAACACTCATGGATGCAACAGTCAAGAAATCTAATGATATATTTCATTAATCAAATCTGCTGTAAAAGACCTCATTAAAGTTTTAAAGAGCAAAGATATCACTTTGAGGACTAAGCCATTGGCCTTTTCAATGGCCTCATATGCATAGGAAAGCTGGAGAAGAAATAAAGATGATGGGAGAACTGATGCATTTAAATGATTGTGTTGACAAAGAATATTGAAAGTAGCATAAACTGCTGAAAGAGCAAACATATCTGGGAATAAGGACAGCAAGAATGCTTCGTGGAATGGAGGATGGTGAGACTTCATCTCATATACTTCGGACATGTTATCAGGAGGATACTAGTCCCTAGAAAAAAATATCATGCTTGACAAAGTTGTTGTTGTTGTTGTCAGGTGCCATCAAGACAGAACCGACTCATTAGCGACCCCATGCACAGCCGAATGAAACAATGTCCGATCGTGGGCCAACCTCACTATCTCCACCATGTTC
>NW_006408847.1:2569921-2571413 GCF_000296735.1 Chrysochloris asiatica
CTTTTGAACTTGACGGTTATTGCTGGTGTGAGATGATACCTCCTTGTTGTTTTGATTTGCATCTCCCCCTAATGACTAGTGATCGTGAACATTTCTTCATATGTTTGTTGGCTGCCTGAATGTCTTCTTTGGTGAAGTGTCTGTTCATGTCCTGTGCCCATTTTTTAATTGGGTTATTTGTCCTTTACTTGTAGAGGTGTGGTAGTTTCCTATAGATTTTAGAAATTAGTCCCTTGTCTCATATGTTATTGAAAAAGATTTTTCCCCATTCTGTGTACTCCCCTTTTACTCTTTTGGTGAAATCCTTTGATGCACATAAGTTTCTAATTTTCAGAATGTCCCAATCATCTATTTTGTCTTATTTTGTTTGTGTAATTATTGCAATGTTTGTAGTTTGTCTGTGTCCTGTATTAGAGCCCTTAAATTTGTCCCTGTTTTTTCATTGATGACCTTTATAATTCTGGGATTCACATTTATGTATTTAATCCATTCTGAGTTGGTCTTTATATATGGCATGAGATAAAGGTCTTGTTTCAATCTTTTGCATATCAGTTTCCAGTTCTGCCAGCACCAGTGTTTGGATACATTTTAGTATTATTTTTCTGAATTCCTTTTCAGAAATTTGCAAAGTCTGCCCTCCTTCCAATGTGACATCTAAATCTAAAATCTATTTCCTGTTCATTTGTCCTAGTCACTTTATCTTGTTTCTGAACATGTGCCGATATGGTCATCTGTTTCTTGGGCATCTTCAGTAGTTTGCTGTGACCTCAATCATTAGGTGAATGTATGTTGATATTTTATTATGCTTTCTGATTGCCTCCAGGTAGATGTGTTCAGTAGATAGGCTTCCATTTTCTCTCTTTTTACTACTCAACTCAGAGTAAATGTAGCAGGTGTTGGCTGCCTATTTGGTGTATGGTAGCTGGTATTGGCTCTTGTCTGGATTTTATAGGGTGTAGTTGTAGCTTGAATCCTAGTGTGGTGCTGTGGGCTAATGTGTCAGACTGCAAAGTCATTTGAACTGCAAGGTCGGTGGTTCAAGCTCACTAACTGTTCCTTGGAAACTCCATGCAGAGTCACTATGGGTCAGAATTGACTCAACAGCATTTAACAACAACAACAACAACAGTTGTAGCTTGACTATATGACCGCAATTGCTATCTCTACTTGGGTAATGTAAGGAGAGAAAGAGCCCCTAAAGGTAAAAAGGGGACCAAAAAACAAAACAGCAACAGCAAAAGAGACAGATTGGATACTATAGTCCATAATCGCCTAAAAGAGAGAAGAGAGAAAAAAAAAAAATTCTGTAGTAAAATATGAGTATGACTTTAACGTCTTTCTCTCAGCTTCTTGTCTTCAAGGACACCTAAGAAATTTCAAGATGTCACTGTTGGTCATTATAACTCAGGTTTAAATTTTTGGTTTGTTTCCTTTTTACTCTGTCTCTCTCCCACTCCACAATCCCCATTCAGACCTTTTTCCTAGTGATTAA
>NW_006408847.1:2571758-2584078 GCF_000296735.1 Chrysochloris asiatica
TTTATATGTGGTTCAGAGTTCTAGGATGGTCCCCTGAACCTGCTTCATTCAGTATTCCATGCCACCACTCGTAAGGATCCTCACTGGGTTCTCCCGGATCTGCCATCAAGCCCCCAAGGCTGTAAATTTTTACAGGAGCAGAAAGCCTTATCTTTCTCCTGTGGAGCATCTGATAGATTCAAACTCTTGATTTCGCAGTTAGCAGCCCAAAGTGTAACCCACTGCATCACCAGAGCTCCTTTTAGAGGGTCTGGTAGTGGTTGGCAAATGAAAGCAGCAAGAAGGTACACCTGATTTAACATGCCTAATGTCTGCTGTGTGAAAAGTTACTAGGAATGGCCTATTGAAATTATAAATATGAATGGTGATATTAAAAGTAGAGAGGTGTGTTTGGTTTAGAAACAGCTTGCGGGGCGGGGATGGTATGCAAGCTGTGAAACAGAAAGTAGCAGTAGCAGGAAGATGGAGACACGCCCAGGAGAGGTGTCAGGGAAGACATGAAAGGGAAATGACAGGGATGGGAAAGTAGAAACCATCATTGTGACCTGGGGATTTCTAATGGGTGAGGAAGTGGAAGCTACAGAAATGGAAAGAGGAACTTAGTGACTTGACAGCTTTCTTTCCCACCATGCTCCCTAACCCTCAACCAAAGAAGCAACAAAATTAGGGGAAATATGTGAAGGAAATATCATGGTTATTTTTTACCCTAATTTTGTAACTGCATAATGCTAGACTCATAAATTTGGTCTTGCCTCTCAGTAAATATCTTTTGAATTGCAACTGGGAACTTCATCTCTCATAAGACGTCACCTCTTTAACAGGGTATTTTCTAGGTCAGAATGATATGAGGGATGTTCCCAGAATGGAATGCAGCTCCTTAGCATTTAGATGATACATAAAGTTCCCATCTAACTTTGATGATAATACATGAAAACGAAGGCGGGGGGTTGGGGGGGGCGGGAAATGACTGTCATTTTTTATGTGGTGTTCATGAAAGAAGAAAGGGGAGTGGGAAAGTAGGAGGGAAGGAATATCTAAATCAAGTCTTTCAAGAAAATATTTTATCAAATGTTTAATCAACATTTGCTCAGTGCAGATCATGAAACTAAATTGTGCAGCTCTCTACTAGCAGCAAGGAGCTCTGGTAGCATAGTGGTTATGAATTGGGCTGCTAACCTCAAGGTCCACAGTTCGAAACTACCAGCTGTTCCATAGGAGAAAGATGAGGTGTTCTGCTCCTGGAAAGATTTGTTGCCTCGGAAACCCTGTATATGGTCGCTATGAGTCAGAATCGACTCCATGGTACTTAACAACAACAACAACTAGCAGCAGGTCACATGTAAACTGCAGGTGTGACAGGACAGTGCCACTGCTAAGTTTTCAGGTACAATTAATTCAAAAGATACTAAGAACAAAACCAAATTTATGGTCTAGCATTACTTCTTGGGAACAAGACAAAGATTGCCACCACATGAGAACATCTAGAAATGCTCCAGCATCGAGAACTGTCTCCAGATGAAAGTCTACATTTTTTCAGGGAGAAGCATGAAACGAGAATCTGTGCTTTCTTCCCCCCCACCACTTTTTTTTTTTTTAAAGCAAAACAATATATCCTTATTATTTTTTAAAAAATAATAAAACAAAACAAAAAACTGCTATAATCATGAGTATGTTTTAGTGTTTAATAGGTTGGAAAGGGAGACTAGAGCTGGACTTCAGCATAGGATTGCTCACGATCCTCTTAGTTGCTAGAAAGGATACTTTCTAATCTCACAACCTGTGATACAACCTTTTTTGCCAAAAGCAAAAAGGACTTAAAATGCAGATGAAGATCAAAGACCACAGCCTTTGGTATGGATTGTACCTAAATGTAAACAAAACAAAAGTCCTCACCACTGGACCAATAATAACATCCATGTAAATGGAGAAAAGATTGAAGTTGTCAAAGATTTCATTTTGCTCAGATCAACCATCAGCACTCATGGAAGCATCAATCAAGAAATCAAATGATGTATTATTGCATTAGGCAAATCTGCTACACAAGACTTCTTTAAAGTGTTGAAGAGCAAAGATGTCAGTTTGAGGACTAACGTGCACCTGACCCAAAGTCATGATATTTTCAGTAACCTGATATGCACGCGAAAGTTGGACAGTGAATAAAGAAGACCACAGAAGAATTGACGCATTTGAGTTATGGTGTTGGAGAAGAATAGTGTACATACTATGGACTGCCAAAAAACAAACCAATCTATGTTGGAAGAAGTACAGCCAGAGTGACCATGCAGTGTTTCATTCTGTTGTATATAGGGTTGCTGTGAGTTGGTACCAACTGGATGGCATCTGACAAAAACAACAATCTCACAGAAATCAAATCAAGACTTTTTCTCTACTAGTAGATGTATGTGATGGTTAATTTGTCTAAGCATGATGTCAGTTTGTCTAAGTATGATTCCTAAGGTTTGACCAAATATAAGACTAGTTGTTGTGTAATGTAATGTAGTGTGGTGTAATTATCTTCCATAATGTAATCAATTCCCCAACTACAAAAGCCACATGGGAGCCATATCTGACTTACCCTGGCTTCACAAGGGGGAAAAAACCAATCAAACTCAAAATCAGCCCAAGGCCAATTCCTATGAAGTAGAGGCCAGACATGCTTCCACCCTGCAACCTTCTTTACCCTATTTTGACACCAACCATCCCTCCTAAAGCACTTTCTACTTCACATCTGGTTCGATAATGCATTACAGTGGCCACACAGAACTCATAACAATACTCAAGATTAGGGTGTTTTGTTTTGTTTTTTTTTTTAGGGAAGTGAGCAAGGTACAATTCAGGTTCAAAACCAACTCAGAACACAGCAGTTCTCCAGTCAGACAGTCCTTACTGTTGTCTTCAGCCTCTCAGTTTTGGCAAGTGTTACAAAGTTCTTTTTAGCCAGTCTGTGAATGCCCAAAGAATACATTCTTCAAGCCAGTCTCCTGTCCTTAGCCACTCAGCGTTACTCAGTCCATGGTTGTAGAGCACAAAGCTGCTCTGTTTCTCCATGCCACCACCTCTGTTGTAGCTTCTGCCTTCACCTTTGCCGTAGCCTCTGCCATCACCAGTGTCACTCATGCTCTTCCTTCGTGATGGTCCTGGGATCTTCTGTCTTCTGCTTTTGAGATATCTATCTAATCACTGGGAGTACTAGTGTAGTGCTATAGAATAAGTACTGGATGGCTAACCTCAAGGTCAGCAGTTCACACCCACCAGCAGCTCTTCTGAAATTGTATACAGCATCACTGTGAGTCAGGACAGTACTTAATAACAGCAACATGTCTCTCTGGTTCCATTTACCTAGAGAACCCTGACAAAAACAGGAGATGAGACTGAACACTTAGCTAATCCTCAATCCCCCTATGATTTCTGCTTTCCCTCCACTTCTCCTGAGCTTTTACTCCTAGGATTTTTATTTTTTAAAAAAATTTTTAATGTCCCTATCTCTGCCTTCATCTCTGGTGTCACTGCTTCTCTGGATAATATCCCACATTCCGCTTGTGCTCTTCTCTCTTGATGGTCCCAGGGTCCTTTGTTTCTGGACTGTAAGATTAACTGCTCCCCCATTTTTGTTACAGAACTTCTACCTTTACAATTGTGACAGTCGCAATTAGTCATGATAACAATTACTCACTACTAAATCATAAGAATCTTATCCCCATTTCTTTTAACCAGACCCATCTAGACAAGATGAAAACTATTCAGTGAGGACTCTTCCCATACACACACACACACACACACACTCTTAAATTAAACTCTCCCTTGAAACCTTGTAAGCCAGTCACTTCGTGCCTTTATTACCCTCTCATTTTAAGTAGCCGATGGCTAAGTTGCCCATCGTTCTGTACAGAGTGCATAGCATTGATACTTGATGTGAAGACTCCTTCCCTCTCTGTTGGTATTTAGAGTTACTACCTCCATGAGTATAGGTCAAGTTCATCAAATTGTAGCAAGTTACCCTCGTTTCCTTTATAAAAAATGGTGTATATATATTTTTTCTTCCTCTACTTGAGTTCTGATTATCAAGTCAAGAGGGTGCTATCTGAAAATTTGGGTGTTCTTGTGTTTCTACCCTCAATTCATATCAACTGGATGCTTCACTCTTAGCTCTAGCCCTCTGTGGCAATGTCCTTGTCTTAAGCTTCTCAGCCTTGGCAAATGTTACCAAGTTCACTTTGTAGGGGTTCAGGTGTCCCTAGGTCTCACCACACATTGGACCAGCAGCCCTTCCTCTTCTCTCTCTCATCTGCAGGTCAATGGGAATCAATGAACCGTGGTTGAACTCAGCCCATTTCTTCATTGTTGCCTTTCCCCTTCTTCCACTCACCTGTAGACTAGTGTGGTCCTTGGAGGCCAAAATGGCCAAACTTCGTCTCTCATACTTTGGACATATTGTCAGGAGGAAACAGTCGCTGGAGAAGGATATCATGTTTGGTAAGGTGGAGGGTCAGAGTAAAAGAGGAAGACCCCCAATGAGATAGATTGGCCAGGTGGCAGCATTGATGGATTCAAGTGTGGCAGCGATAGTGAGGTTGGCCCAGAATCAGACTTTGTTTCGTTCTGCTGTGCATGGGGTCACTATGAGTCGGTTCTGACTCGATGGCACCTAACAACAACAACAACAACAACTCCCATAAAGATTTACAACCTCAGAAACCCTATACAGGGTTGCTATGAGTTGGAACCAATTCTGCAGCACATAACCATAACCACCATACTTAAAAAAGAGCAATAGAATTACTTATAATTTTCTTATTAAAAAGTTGAGAAATGAAGGATATCTAAATAGTATCTGTTGGAGTCCTGGTGTGGCACTGTGGATTAATGCATTGGACAGCAAGGTTGGTTTAAACCTCATATATAGAAATGCTAAAATGGGGTAGCCCAAGAACTGTCTTTTATTTTATTTTTTTTATTACAGGTTCATTGCTCTTCTGTAACCTTTTATCTACTTAAGACCACTGTTAGTTTCAACAATTGAAAACATTACCTGTAGCTCTTCCTCAAGCTAAGTGATTTTAGTTTGCTGTCTATTAATAGATACCTTTGCCCACACATTAGTCATAGTGGTTCTCACAGTGGTTCTTCTCTGAGCCTGTCCAAGTTATTTATATCACTTCAGTTTTGAAATCTATTAGTAGTGTCTGTAAACTCTATTTAACATTAAAAAAAAAAAAAAATCCTCCCCTAGAGTTTACCAGAACGTTTCTGGATTAGAATCACTAATGAAAAGCAGTCACGGCTCCAATCAGAACACATGGTTCTACGTCCCTCCCTGTGACTTCTCACTCTTCACCTCATTGTTCCTCCACCACTTCAGGTCTGGTTACCTCTTAAGACTCCAGTCCAGACTCAGATGAACACCTTCTTTCCTAAGTTTCCTACAGTTGAAACAATCTGGTACAAAAACAGGTAGGGCAACTGTGTTTTCCAGAACAGATTTGAGTTCAAAAACGTTGGAGCATTTTGATACCTCGTGTTTGGTGATGTGGTTTACTTTTTTGTTCAGAAAGAATTATCCAGACTGTTGATGACACTTAGTGGAGGAACAGCACTCAAGCACCTTAACAACAAGGTTCATGTTGTGATCACTTTGGTGCTTACTTGTGTTTATTCTCCTTCCCAGCATGATCCCTTAAATGAGGGTCCTCAATGAGTGTTTGTTGACTGAATAAATGAATGAAAGATGAGTAGGTTTTAGAGTGAGATTTTAATCCTGTGTCATGGATTAAATTATGTAGCACCCCAAATATGTGTCACCTTGTCTGGGTTCTGATTCCTGGTAACTTGGCAGTTACGCATAATAATGTGATATGGCAGTTATGTGATGACCACCCATGATGTGATCTGATGTGATAAATCATTAAGAGGATTAAGGGTGGCCTACAATACCCTTAATCCCATCATAACCCTGATCCGATGTAAGGGAGTTTCCCAGGGGTGTGGACTGCAATGTCTTTTACAAAGATAAAAGGACAGACCTGAACAGAGAAGGGGAAACTTACTACCACCAAGAAAGAAGAGCCAGGAGTGAAGTGACTCCTTTTGACCTGGGGTCTCTGCACTGCAAAGTTTCCAAATTCAAGGGAAGATGGATGCCAAGACACAGGGAGATCTCTAAGCAATGTTAGGCTTATAGATGCTGAAAGGAGAAAAGGACCTTTCCCCAGAGCTGGTAGGAGAATGCCTTTCTCAAGAGCAGGCACTCTGAATTTGGACTTCTAGCCTCTTAAACTGTGAGAGAATACATTTCTGTTTGTGAAATCCATCCACTTGTGGTATTTCTACTATAACAGCACTAGCGAAATAAGACATCCCGGTCAACAGTACAGTGTCAAGAAGGGGAAGCAGGACTAAGTGTGAAAAGTTGGAGCAAGGACTCGTGAGGATATAGGTCAGGTGGAGAAGGAGATATAAGTACTGATTTGACCAAATGAACTGGGTTGTGACTACATGAAATTCTTTATAAACGGTTTGTCAAGAAAGTTATACCATCAAAATCCTTTATAAACAGAAAGAAGAGGTGGTGGAGGGAGGAGAGAGAAAAAAATGAGGGAGGAAGAAAGAATTCTCTTCCTGGTATCCTGTAGTGTTACCTGTATGGAATGCTTCATGGACAAGATCTTAGTTATTCAATGTCCTCCTCATGCCCCTTAGCTATGCAAGTCTGTCCTCTTTCAACCTACACTTGTCCTAAAATTAACCTCTTTTCAAGATTCACCTCAATCGGAGAAAATGTGGAACAAAACACAATTATTTAAAGAAAAAGATGCGAATTACCAGTGAAAGAGACTGGAGGAACCTGAGACTATGGCCCTTGGCCACCCTTCAGATCTGGAATGGAATTCACCCTTGTGGCCCAATTTCAGCCACAGTGATATAGGAGGGACAATGACACTGAGTGAGGTCAATCATCCAAGATCAAACGGGCAATACGATAGGATGAATGTAAAACTGATGTTCTCCTATGTAAACTGTCACATAATTCACATTTATTTAAAAAGTCCCAAAAAAAAAAAAAAAAGATAAATGGTATCCAGATTGGAAAATAAGCAAAATGACCTATATTCACAAGTATTCATCTCGTATGCCGTCTTCAAAAAAAAAAAAAAAAAAAAAGAATGAAGACAAAATCACTGAGTCCTGGAAAGGGCGGTGGTTAGTACAGAAGTTCAGAGAACTGGCTTTGCCTCCTGAGTTTTAATCCAGTTGAGTTTGAATCCAGATCTGCTGCATTTTTTATGTTAATGTAGGCAAGTTATAAACTTTCTAATCTTATTTTAATTATTAATAGTTTACAGGATTGTTGACAACATAAAAGGAGGTCATGTCTGAGTATATTAAATACTTAGCTCAATGCCTCATAAGTGGATTGCACCTCAATATTTGGTGGTAAATGTCTGTTTTCAAGACCCTTCTTTTAGAAGGTATTTTATATCCTATATCTTATATGAATGCTATGTGTGAAATACATTTGCATGTATTTAACGTCTTAAATACTTTTGATAAAATGGTATCCCATGAAATCAACAAAATTTATGAACAGTTCATGCAATAAGAATTTGTATAATTTATGACAATAAATACAACTTTTAATATGCAAAAAAAAGATCAAATGGGCAACATGTACCTAAGACAAAGTTGAGAAGGGAGAGGAAAGAGATTGGAATGAAAACAGGAACCACAGGGAGGGAGATAACTGTTGTAACATGGAAGAGTTTGCAGTCATTGAGATTGAAACAAAGTGAATTCGTTGTTGAATGTAAAACTGATAATCTTCTCTGTAAAACTTCACTCAATTCACAATAAAAAGTACAAAAACCAAAAAACACCTCAAGACTAGAGTGGAGAGTGATGCGTCCAGCGGATAAGAAGAGAGGGCATCTGCACAAGAACATCCACACTTGCAGATAATACCCACTTGACCTGGCTTCAATGACTAGATGATCAGAGCTCAATCAGAAGAAGAAAGAAGAGGGGAAAAAGCGTAATCTGATATAATTTGATGAACTTGACCTACACCTATGGATGCAGTAGCTCAAAAGAGGGAACAAATCCTTACAGCAAGGATTTACTGTAGGATTACTCCATACACAAAGTAAACAAGGATTACTCCACACACAGAGTAAACAGGAATGGGCAACTTGGACATTGGCTACCCAAAATGGGGGGCTACAAAGGCAAGAAGTGACTGGCTTACGAGCTTTCAAGAGGGAAGCTAGATTCATAGGACATGGAGGAAGGTAGAATCTCCACTGAGTAGTATACAATCTGTCTAGGTGGGGCTGATGAAATGAAGTCCGGATGGATCTCTTGTGATACAATAGTGAATAATTGTTATCTGGGCTGCTTGTGAGGGTTGGAATTGTAAAGGTAGACATTTTTTAGCAAGGAAGGGAGTGATCAACTTTTCAGCCTAAGAGCAGAGGTCCCTGGGACCATCAAGGGAAAAGAGCGGAGAGCGGGACCCCTACCCAGGGAAGCAGTGATGCCTGAGATGGAGGCAGAGATGATGACGTGGAGCGATGGAGCAACTGGGGACTTTAGACACAGAGAGGGAAAGGGGCTGTGTGCTGATGACCAGGGGGCATGCTTGTAGTGTATACCCTTTGGATGGTTGATGATGCATGGAGGGGACTGTAACCATAGCAATGAAATGATATACTATAGGATGAATGTTAAACTAAATTTCTTCCATATAAACTATCACATAATTCACAATAAAACATTAAAAAACACCTCAAGTAAAGGTTCCATTCTTCATTCTTCAGAGTTGGAAAACTACCTGAAAACCTTTTCATATGCATATCTAAACCATAGTCACTTGCTGTTGTTGCTGTTCAGTGCTGTTGAGTCAGTTCTGACCCATAATGATCCTGTATAGGGTTTCTGAGGAGCAACTGGTGGACTTGCACCACAAATGTTGCAGTTCAAACTGACCTTGCAGTCCAGTGCATTATCTTACATCACCACATCAGGAATCTGAACCATAGTCACTTAGTGGTCAATAATGTTTTGAAGTATTTGATTAAAATAATATACTGTAAGTTTGAATAATTAATAGACTGCATTTTCCCCATAAACATTTGTATTACTAAAGAGGGTCTCATTTACCTAAATAATTCTAACTGATAGATGAATTGGGACTTTCTGTGGTGATTCTCGTTCTGGAAAACATTATTCTGTCCCCACCATCAGGCTAGAAATCAGCAACTTGGTATTCCAACTATAGACAATGGAAAGCCATTGCACATTCAGTAGAAAAAGAAGAAGAAAAAAAGGCAAAATATGTTTTAGAAACTTCCATAGAGGAGCAATCTTTAGATTTAGATGAGCAACTTGGACATTAGGTGATTTCTCCTGCTGTCTTCCTGGTACTAATTGCTATTTAGATTGAGTTCAGTGAAGGAACACAAGTAGTCTCTGAGCTTATATTTGCTTCTGAAACATGTATCAAGTATTTAAGATATACCATGTGCTACCAGCTGCTCCGCGGGAGAAAGAGGAGGCTTTCTGCTTCCGTAAAGATTTACAGCCTCGGAAACCCTGTACAGGGTCGCTATGTGTCGGAATCGACTTCACGGCACATAACAACAACAACAAGGGATGCAAAGCCCTTGGTTGGTGGTTCAAGCTCACCAGCTGCTCCTTGGAAGCCCTATACAGGGTCGCTATGGGTCAGAATCAACTCGACGGCACTTGACAACAACAACAACAGGGATACAAAGATGAGTATGACCACAAAAGAGTAGTCAACACAGGTGGTGAGCACAGGTGGAAGAGTGGTCCATTCTATCTGGAGGAACACAGGAAGGTAACAAAGTTTGCTCAGGTGGGAGGCATAGCAGGGAGAGTGACCAATTCTGTAGATAAGAATAACCAAGCAACAAAGTAAACAACTCAATTTGAGATTGCTGGAGACAGTTTTACCAAGTACTACTGGTCCTGGTGTGGCACTGTAGGATAAGCACTGGGCTGTTAATCACAGGATTGGTGGTTCAAACTCACCAGCAACTCCTGAGAAATCCTATGCAGGGTTGCTATGCATGAGGACTGACTCAACAGCGCTTAACAACAAGTGGTCATAAATCTGACCTTACCACTATGCTGTTCCTTGATGGCAGGGATTTCCTATTACATAGCTTTCCACAACCAAACACACTGCCATAGCAGACCTAGGGAACAGAATACAATTACTCCTTAGGATTTACAAGACAGCAAATCGCTACAGAAATAGACAGCCCCATCTTTTCCCCCGCAGAGTGGCTGTTGGGTTTAAACCGCTGACTTTGCGGTTAGCAGGCCAACAATTTACCCACTGCACTGAATCACTAGGGCTCCTTGTCTCATAGTTTGTTGTTAAGTGCCATCGAGCCTATTTGACTCATAGTCACCCTGTATAGGGTTTCTGGGGGAGCAGCTGGTGAGCCTGAATAGCTGACCTTGTGGTTCAAACGGAGCTTACCATCTAATATCATACCAGCTCATTAGAGTAATTGTTGCTGTTGTATCTTTGAAGGCAAATCTGCTGCACAAGACCTCTTTAAAGTGTTCAAGAGCAGGTGTGCCTGACCCAAGCCATGGTATTTTCAGTAATCTTATATGCATGGGAAAGTTGGACAGTGAATAAGGAACACCGTGGAAGAGCTGATGTATTTGATTTATGGTGTTGAAGGAGAATATTAAAAGTACCATGGACTGCCAAAAGAACAAACAGATCTGTGTTGGAAGTACAGCCAGAGTGCTCCTTGGAAGCCAGATTTCATCTCTGATACTTCAGACATATTTTCAGGAGGGACCAGTACCTGGTGAAGGATATCATGTGGAGAAGGATAGAAAGTGGAGGGTCAGAGAAAAAGAGGAAGACCCCCAATGAGATGGATTAGTACAGTGGGAGCAGTGATGGGCTCAAGTATAGAAATGGTTGTGAGGTTAGCGCAGGACCAGGCAGTGTTTCGTTCTGTTGTGCATAAGGTTACCATGAGTCAGAACTGACATGATGGCACCCAACAACAACAGGAATAACACCATATCGTTGAAAGAATAAATTGCTGTTTGTGTCTTGAAAGACACATAGAAAAACATAGGGTTTTTCCACTACATGTGGAAAGAGAACAACATACAAAAACATGGGTTGAAAAAAATTAGTGACATTTTGAGGAAACATAATTGATTAATTCCTGGAACTTGGAGTGACTGGGGGAGAGGGATGGGAATAAATCAGAGTGTAGAGGGGCTTGTAGGCTCTGCTAAGACTTTGAACCTTTTTCATAGGCAATAGAAATCCATTGACAGTTTAAAGCAGGGAAATAATTACGTCATCTTAGTGCTTTAAAAAAGATCACTAGCAGCAACTTGGAGATGAATTTGGAGTAAAGGGAGATTTGAAGCAGCAATTATCAGTTCTTTTGTGAGTGGAAAAGACAGACAGATTATTTTCACCCCCAACTTTTTATTGTGGACTTAGTAAAGGTTTACAGAGCAGACCATTAGTTTTACATTCAACAAATCACATACTTTGCTTCATTACATGGTTTCAATCCCCTCTCTGTACCAACAGTTAACAGTATTTACCTCTATTCACTTTAACTAGTGCATGCCTCCTTGTGTCTCCTGCTACCTTCATCTTTCCTCTGCTCACCTTCCTCTTATTGTATATCGCTCAAGTTACCATGTGGGGAGACAGGCTTTTGAAAGTATCGAGAGAAAATGGAAAAGAATTGAATTTTTAGTTTGACTTTGAGCATTGTGCAAGAAACCAAGATAGGAAATAAAAGAGAAGGAGGTAGAGGGAAAGAGAGGTTGTTAATTGAATGTTGAATATTTGGATGTAAGGAGCCTACATATTTCCAGAGAGAAGTGTGAGTATTCAGTCAGCAGTGCAGTATGAAGTCAGGGCCAGAGATACAGTTTGGAGTCTGGAGCCATTTAGTTGCATGCAAGTCCATACAGACCATAGAAAGAGAGAAGAATAACAATGAGATCTAGCTGAATTAAACACTCTCTCGGGCTCTCTCTCTCTCTTTTTATTTTTATAAAGGAGCCTTGGTAGCACTGTGGGAGAAAGATGAGGTTGTCTGCTCCCATAAAAATTTATAGCCTCAGTAACCCTATAGAGCTAGAATTTGACTTGATAGCAATAGATTTGTCTGGGGGTTGTTGTTGTTGTTTTTTAAGTTCAGTCCCTTTCTCTCCATTAAAAAAATATCTGAACTTGATTGAACCTCAGCATAGTGATCCTGCTTGGTCACCTTAGAGCAGGTGGTGGGCTGGCAACGTCT
>NW_006408847.1:2584528-2619892 GCF_000296735.1 Chrysochloris asiatica
AAAAAGCTAAAGAGGATAGAGAGAAACACTGTTAACTGATGATATATGGAGGGGATAATAATCAATGTAATGAAACAAGCTATATGAATGGTTGAATGTAAAGCTGATGATGTGCCCTGTAAACTTTCACTCAATCCAAAATAAAAACATTTAATAAAAAAAAAAATAAATAAAAATAAAAATATCTAAAAACTAACAACAGTCCCTATTTAGAAATCACATTACATTTTTCCCCCACATTACATTTTTATCTTCTGACATTGTAAGAGTGAACTGCAGTAGATGGATTTATGGGGGCTTGGGGGGCGAGGGGGGATACAACGAAACTGGCAAGATGTGCTCACCATGGGAATGGGCATTCAGGTTCAAAAGGGCAACATTTTCCTAAAACAACCTTGAGAAGGGATGGGAAGGTGTGTAGAATGGAAATAAAAACCTCAGGGAGGAAGCAGGGTAACTGTTGTTGCTTGGAGGGGGTTGTAATCCTTGAGATGAAACAAAGCATATGATTTGTTAAATGTAAAGCTGATGATCTTCACTCAATTCTGTAAACCTTCACTCAATTTACAATGGAAAGTTTAAGAAGAAAAACAGGAGTCAACCCCCAATTTCAGATCCAGGAGGGCTGGTGAAGCTTTTGCTCTGGGAGTTGACGGCTGTCTAGTTTTAGGTTACTAACAAGCACTTCTGTGGAATCAGCTCATCCAGGAGTTTATCAACAGCCCTTGAGATGTCTGTACATGAAATCCCAGGGGCAGGAACCAGCCCAACACAGAAGGAAAACTTGAGTCAGAGCATCAAAACAATGGAGTGATTTGCATTCTTTTACTGTTAACTGTCTGGAAATGTTTGAAGATTCTGTGATGGCAAGTAGTCTAAGTAATTTCTGGTGGTGACCAAAGGAAGGGAAACACAGGCAGGGTGAGTCAGTTAGGGCTTGAGGCATAACACAGGCCTGGGACACAACAGTGGTAAAAGTCTGTGGTAACCCAGGTTGGGTTGTGTGTGTAAAAATATACACAACAAAACACATCCGTTTAACAATTTCACATGTACAGTTCATTGATATTGGTTACAAACTTCGCATTGTACCACCATTCTTACTCTCTCTGCCCATATAAGTCTATCACCCTCAACTTAGACTTTCTGCCCCTTAAAGTTCTCACCTGTAGTTTAGATTTATTGAATTCAGTGCTCATGGCTAACATTCTTTATTGGCTGAGTTAAGGGGTGTTGTAATTTTTTAGTGAATTCTAGGTGAGGAGGATGGGGGGCGGGGAAGACAGCAGTTGAAGAATGTAAGAATTTAAGAAATAATACTAGTGGGGGATTGTCTATGCGTTGAATTGTGTTCTCTTAAAATTTATGTCCACTTGGCCAGGCCATAATTCTGAGTAGTAAGTAATTATCCTGCATTTGGTGATCGGGTGAATCCTAACGTCTATACTAATGAGGCAGGTATGTTAATGAGAAAACCACTGAGAAGTGTTTCATTCTTTTGTGCATAGGGTCGCTGAGTCAGTACCATCGCCATAGCACCTAACAACAATATTAATGAGATAGGATACAATCTTGGATTAGGTTGCATCTTGAGTCAATTGCCTTTTTCTTTTTTTATTTCTATGAATTTTAATTTTCTCTTGCTAAATACTTCCATCACTCATGTGCCCCCTCAACCCTGGCAGACATCAGCCCTAATTTTTCATTACAAATCTTGAATTAATACAACATGAACAATATTCCCAGTGTTTAGAATTCAGTCTTTTGGAGCTTGCTCTGCTTCAAGCCCTCAGTGACCTTTCATTAATTTTCCTACAGCCCCTCTTCTAACCTGCCAATGTCAACCTTGACCCCCCAGTTCCCAGAGAGCAAATAAATGTATGTATATGTATGTCCTGGTGTGGTGCTATGGGTTAATGCGCCAGACTGCAAAGTTGTTTGAACTGCAAGATTGGTGGTTCAAGCTCACCAACTGCTCCTCGGAAACCCTACACAGTAGTTGCTATGGGTCGGAACCAACTCGATGGGACTTAACAACAAACAACAACATATGTATGTCAGAGTTAGAGTCTACACAGAAAGGAACATACTTAACCAAATCCCAGTTTCAGATGAGAAAGGAAAAAAATGGAAGGAAGCATCAGATTACAATCTTGAAAAGTCACAAAACACAGTTGCCAGAATCACTTTTATTTCCTAACAAACACCCTAATTAACAATTGGAAAAACCATGAAGGATCTGTGAAAAAGAATTATTGTGGCATGGGGAAAACATGGGATTCATTCTTGTCTCTGGGGCTCCTGTTCTTCATGAAAAGCCAACTATTTTGCTGAGGAATTCCTTGGGTAGTGCAAATGGCCAAGTACTTGTTGAGGTGTTTTTTTTTTTAAGGTTTTTATTGTGGAGTGAGTAAAAATTTGCAGAGCATATCATCAGTTTTACAATGAACAAATCATACACCTTGTTTCATTACGATGATTATAATCCCCTCCATGTACCATCAGTTAACAGTATTTCTCTCTATTCACTTTAGTTGGTTTTTTTTGTTTTGTTTTTTTTTAATACAAAACAAACAAACAAACAAACAAAAAAACCACTCAGGCATATATAATAAATTACACCTCCAACGGGCACATTCTGCAAGTCTGCCTCTGGCCACCAGCTCTTAGTCCCTCTCTTCCCATGAGTCCTCAGCCATTCCCTCTCTTCATGTCCCCATCTCTGTTGCTGCTTCTCTGGATAAGGTCCCGCATTCTGCTTGTGCTCTTCTCCCTTGATGGTCCTAGGGTCCTCTGTTTCTGGACTGTAAGATTAACCACTCCCTTGTTTTTATTACAAAATTTCTACCTTTACAATTGTGAGAGTCGCAATTAGTCATGATAACAATTGTTCACTATTGAATCATAAGAATCTTATCCCCATCTCTTTTCACCAGAGCCATCTAGACAAGATGAAAACTATTCAGTGAGTACTCTGTCTTCCCCTGCACACTCTTAAACTAAACTCCGTCTTAAAACCTTGTAAGCCAGTCACTTTGTGCCTTTATCGCCCCCTCATTTTAGGTAGCCAATGTCTAAGTTGCCCGTCCTTATCTACCTTGTGTACAGAGGGAATAGCATTGATACTTGATGTGAAGACACCTTCTCTCTCTGTTGGTGTTGGAGTTACTACCTCCATGAGTATAGGTCAAGTTCATCAAATTGTAGCAATTTACCCTTGTTTCCTTTATCAAAAAAATTGTATTTATTTATTTATTTTTGTAATCTTGCTCTAGTTGAGCTCTGATCATCAAGCCATTGAAGCTAGGTCAAATGGGTACTATCTGCAAGTTTGGGTATTCTTGCGTATTTCCCCTCACTTCGTATCAGCTGGATGTTGCACTCTTAGCTCTAGCTCTCTGTGATTATGTCCTTGTCCATGGGCTCAAGTGTCCCCAGGTCTCATGACACTTTGGACCAACCTGCCCTTCCTCTTCTCTCTCTCATCTCCAGTTCAACAGGAGTCAATGGACTGTGGTTGAACTCAGCCCATTTCTTCATTGCTGCCTTTCCCCTTCTTCCACTCACCAGTAGACCAGTGTGGTGGTCACCAGCAAGCTTCCATGCCTGTTCATGTGTTCCCTTTGAATTCAGTCTTAGTGGGGAATTTGTCCTGAAGGAACTTGATTGCTTGCTTTGATGGCATCCCGCAGAATAGTTTGCTTATTCTTGTAGTAGCCAGTCATACTGACATTTTTGTTTTGGGTTGTTCCTGATGAGCTTTCTTTGAAGATGTATCTTCTGTTGCTCTAGCTGTTCCAGGCTCGTCTGCTTGTCCTTACTAGAGATGATGTTCCACTTCAGAAGGTTCTGGATGGGTCTCAGAATTCCACCTAATGTCCTATACTCTGCAAAGGCTCTGCAAGAGGCCTGTGTCACTGGGCAAGTTCTAGACCCCTTTTATGTATTCCAATCAGTTATAGGCTGAAGGTGGGCTTACAAGTTTTCTGTAATCATGTTTCCTGACATTCCTTTCTATCCCACTCAAGTGTCTATTTTACAATAGTAGGTAAGGGAAACCAATATTCATAAGACAGTGAAGCATTTTAGTATTATGTCCCCTCTTCAAACTATGCCTAGACACCTGTATCACAGAGCCCTGTTGTTTCAAGGTTGAGCATGCATCACTATTTACCTGTGTCCCACTTAGGCCATGTAAACCTGTCTCAGTGTTCCCCTATCTATCTTGTTTTCCACCTCCTCCCCCTTCTTGTATTACCCTCCCCAACACCTGAACTAAACCCCCTATCCCAGCGTCACTGTTGTGGTTACCTTATAGTCCATTAATTCTTCCCTCCATTTAAGACAGTCTATTTTATCCTGTAATCTACCTGACCTTCTCACCACCTGGATCTCTGTTCCTCTGTGTTTACCTTCTTTCACGCTGTAATTGTTTTGATCATAGACGGACCTCCAAGATCTTCTGTTCTTAGAATTGCATTCTCTTCTTGACTCTTTTATTTGCCATTTGAGTTCAGGGTGATGCTTCCACGTACATCATTCTCTGGTTGTTTTCTGTTCTTATTGGTTCTCAGTCCACAGAACTTCCATTAGGATGTTTTTCATAGCAGGGTTGGCTTGGGCAAAATCCTTTAGCTTCTGTTTATCCTGAAATGTTTTGATTACACCGTTGTATTTGATTGACAATTTTGTTGGGTAGAGGATTCTTGGTCAGCAGTTTTTTGTTTATCTTTCAGGGTTTTATATATGTCTCCCCATTGCCTTCTTGACTGCATGGTTTCTGTTGAGCTATCTGAGCTTAGTTAGTCTGATTTGCTTGCTTTTGTATGTTAACACTTCTCTTTTCCCTAGCTGCTTTCAGTGTTCTGTCCTTATCTTTGATTTTGGAGAGCTTGATTATTATATGTCTTGGTGATTTTCTTTTAGGGTCTATCTTTCCTGGGGTTCGTTGAGCTTCTTGAATGCTTATCTTTTTGCTTTTCAGGATGTTAGGAAAATTTTCTTCCAGAAGCTCATGAACTATCTTTTCTGTGGACTTGTGTGATTCTTCCTGTTCCTGAATGCAGATAATTCTTAAGTTATTCCTCTTCATGTTGTCCAACATGAATCTTAGGTCTTCTTCAGATTTGTTTATCCTTTTTGTGTTTGCTCTTTTATCTTAGTAGTGTTGAGAGATTTATCTTCTAGCTCACTAGTTCTGGCATCTATCACTTCAGTTCTACCCCTTTGTCCTTTCAGTGTATTGTCTATTTCTGATATTTTATTATTGTTTGGACCTCTTTCTGTAGGTTTTGAATTGTTTCCAATGCTGTATCTATCTTGATTGTTCCTGTAGTGCTTTCCTGACTTCTTCCTTATTTTTCTCAACTCCATTGCATAGTGTTTTGATACATTTTATCATCGTTTTTCTGAATTCCTTCTCAGGCATTTCCAAAGCCTGCCCATCTTCCAGTATGGAGTGTAGGTGTACTTCCAGCTCATTTGCCTCAGTCACTTTATCTCATTTCTGGACATGTGCTGATGTGGTCATATGTTTCTGTTTTTTGGGAATATTCAGGGGTTATCTGTGGCCTTAATACTTAGATGAGTGTGTATTTTGGTATTTTTTATGCCTTCTGATTGCCTCCAGGTAGATGTGATCAGGAGATAGGCTTCCCTTTTCATTCTTCTTTCTGAGAAATAACAAAATGCCTCTGTTGGTCATTGTGATGTAACTCAGGATTTAATATTCAGCCTATTTCCCTTTTAGTCTACCTGTCCTGCTCCATAATCTCCGTTCAGGCCTTTTTCCCAGCGATAAACAGTTCAGGGCTGGCTGTTGCCGTTTTGCAGTGTCATTTGGTTTTAAGTGGAAACTGTCATTTTAAATTTTGAGGAGATCTGTGTGCATTTGTAGTAGGACCCTCAGGGGTGGGAGTAGGGTGTCTACTCACTCCGACATCCCCTCTAGACACAAGAATAGAAGTACGCAAACAGCGAGATACAAAAAAAAAAAGAGTGTCTACACCTTTATCTCCACAGTTCTGTCAGGTGTCCTTGGCTGCTTTGATCCTTCTCCCACTCAGTCTTTCCCAAGATGATGGCTCTGGGAGCAACTGAGCATCTTGGATTATAAAGCAATGGATTTTTTGCTGGTGCTACAAATTCCCCTGGTTGTAAGCCTTCCAACCTTCTAAATATTTCTTTATATATGGTTCAGCGTTCTGGCACCATATCCTGAGCCTGCTTGGTCTGGTATTCTGTGTTGTTGCTGATGGAGCTCCTCACTGCATATCTACTCAATCTACCATCTTGTTTGTTCTGATGAGTTGATCTGTTTTGATATATAGAAGAGATTAAACAAGCAAACAGAAACCACAGGGACATGACTGCCACCAAGAAAGAAGAGTCAAGAGAGGAGCAAGTCATTTGGACACAGAGTCCCTGTGCTGAGAACCTCCTAGACCCAAAGGAAGATTGATGTCAAGACACATAGAGAACTCCAAGAAATGCCAAGCCCACAGATGTTGAAAGGAGACAAAGACCTTTCCCCAGAGTCAACAGAGAGAGTAAACTTTTCCCTTGAGTTGACTTCTGGATTTGGACTTCCAGCCTCCTAAACTGTGAAGGGATAACTTTCTGTTTGTTGAAGTCACCACTTGTGGTATTTCTGTTATACAAGCACTAGGTTACTAAGACAAGGGCCAAACTCAACAAAGATCCCCTAAATAATACCATTTTATTGAAATAAATGGTCACAGATAGTACATTAAAGACAATAGTGGAAGGGTTTTCTTGGGCATGTAGTCAGGAGAGGAGTCCTGGATGATCTGACACAAATGAACTCTTCATTGATGGGCAGGATCCACTAGGGTAGAGAGAGTGGGTTGTTACAGGCAGGAAGAATGGTGTGCACACAAAAGAACATGTTTATGCATGCCTTGAAATGATACAGTCTATGTTTTAGCCATTTGATCATTTTCTAAAAAATCAGATTTGTGGATGGGTTGGATATTTCATTTTATTACTATTTCAGTTAATAATGACTCCACTCTTCCAAATGCTCAGGCCAAAAACCTTGGAGTCATCCTTGACTCCTTTTGTTTTATCACAACTCACATCTGACTTCTCTGTCAGGAAATCTTGTTGGTTCTATTTTAAAACTTACTGCAATCAGACTACCTGTCAGCCTCTCTGCTAACAACTGGTCCAACTTGCTATAGTTTCTAGGATGGATTATTACATTACCCTTCAAACTGTTCCCCAATTTTATGTTTACCCTCATACATGCTATTTTCAACACTGCAGCCAGAGTTGTGTCAGAGTCTTGGTGTTGCCCTGCAGGATAATGCACTGGACCGCAAGGTCAGTTTGAGCCACAAGGTTGGCAGTTCAAACCTTCCAATTGCTCCTCAGAAATTCTATACAGGGTCACTATGAGTCAGAATTGACTCAAAGGCACATAACAACAACATTGTTGTCTGCTATAATACAATAAGTAGAAATAGAGAACATTTCTCAGAGGGAATTTTGATACATAGGCTTATGTCTAGATACATACACAGAATCCAGTTAGGCACTTTTATTTTTCATACAATTTAAATTTAATTTTATAGCCATTGTTCATGATTTG
This sequence comes from Chrysochloris asiatica, assembly GCF_000296735.1. Lineage (NCBI taxonomy): Eukaryota > Metazoa > Chordata > Mammalia > Afrosoricida > Chrysochloridae > Chrysochloris > Chrysochloris asiatica. Next base: position 2,592,141 of record NW_006408847.1, read on the forward strand.
ACTTTTCAAGAAACATCTATTATACTTAAAAATACTTTATTTTTTTCTGTTATAACCTTGGATTCCTGGTGTGGTGCTGTAGGGTAAGCACTGGGACATAAGGTCAGCAATTCAAACTCACCAGTCATTCCTTGGAAACCCTATACAAGTTGCTATGAGTCAGAAGTGACTTGATGGCACTTAATAACAGCAACAACATTATAATCCTATACCATGCCTCTGAAAATAAACATAATTACCCTATTTGAAAATTATATAATAAGGTTGTTGTTGTTGTTGTTGTTGTTAGGTGCCATCAAGTTGGTTCTGAGTCACAGTGACCCTATGTACAACAGAATGGAAACACGTTGTTATGTTTAAGCCCATTATTGCTGCTACTATGTTAATCCATCTCATCGAGGATCTTCTTCTTTTTTGTTGACCCACAACTTTACCAAACTTGATGTCCTTCTACAGGACTGGTCATTCCTGGTAACACGTCCAAAGTATGAGAGGTGAAGTCTCGACATCTTTGCTTCCAAGGAGCAACCCAGTCCTTCTTCCAAAACAGATTTGTTCATCATTCTTGTAGTTCATGGTACTTTCAAGAAACTTCGCCAACAATTTACATGCATCAACTCTTCTCCACACAATCGAAAGCCTTTGCATAGTCAATAAAGCACAGGTAAACATCTTTCTGATATTCTCTGTTTTCAGCCAAGATCAATTGGGCATCAGCAATGATATCCCTCATTCCATGGCCTCTTCTGAAACCAGCTTGAACCTCTGGAAGTTCTCTGTCAATGTATGCTTGCATCCGTTTCTGTATTACCTTTAGCAAAACTTTACTTGCAAGGGATATCAATGAGATTGTCCGATGATTTCCTTATTCCATTGGGTCATCTCTCTTTGGAATGGGCACAAATATGGATCTCTTCTAATCAGTCAGCCAGATAGTTGTCTTCCAAATTTCTTGGCAGAGATAAGTGAGTGCCTCCTGTGCTGCCTCACTTTCTTGAAAGATTTCAATTTTTATTCCATCAATTCCTGGTGCCTTGTTCTTTTCCAATTTCTTCAGTGCACCTTGGACTTCCTCCTTCAGTATCATTGGCTCTTGAGCATATGCTACCTCTTGAAACGGTTGAACATTAACCATTTCCTTTTGGTACCATGACTCTGTGTAGTCCTTCCATCTTCTCTTGATGCTTTCTGCATCATTCCATAATTTGCCCAGAGAATCTTTCAATAATGAAAGTCGAGGCTTGAATTTTTTCTTCAGTTCCCTCAGCTTGAGAAATGCTGAGCATGTTCTTCCTTTTTGGTTTTCTGTTTCCGGATCTTTCCACATTTTGTTGTAATATTTGCCTTATTTTCTCAAGCTGACCTTTGAAATTTTCTGTTCAGCTCTTGGACCTCCTCATTTTTTCCGTTTGCTTTATCATCTCTACGCTGGAGAGCAAGTTTCAGTGTCTCTTCTGACATCCGTTTTTACCTTTCCCTTCTTTTTTGTCTTCTTAATGACTTTTTGCTTTCTACCTGTTTGATGTTCTTGATGTCATTCCACAACTCTTCTGGTCTTCAGTCTTTAGTATTTAATGTATCCAATCTATTCTTCAGATGATCTCTAAATTCAGGTGGGATATATTCAAGGTCATATTTTGGCTCTCGTGGACTTGTTTTCATTATCTTCAGCTTCAGTTTGAATTTACATATGAGTAATTGATGGTCTGTTCCATAGTCTGCCCCTGGCCTTGTTCTGACTGATGATATGGAGCTTTTCCATCGTCTCTTTCCACAGATGTAGTCAATTTGATTTCTATGTATTCTATCTGGTGAGGTCCATATGTATAGTCGTCTGATATGCTGTCTAAAGAAGTTATTTGAAATGAACAAATCATTGATTTTGCAGAATTCTATCATGCGTTTTCCAGCAGCATTTCTATCACCAAGGCCATATTTTCCAATTACTGACCCTTCCTCTTTGCGCCCAACCTTTGCATTCCAATCACCAGTAATGATCAACACATCCTGATTGCATGTTTGTTCAATTTCAGATAGTAGAAGTAGGTAGAATTCTACTATGTCATCCTCACTGGCTTTAGTGATTGGTGCGTAAATTTGAATAATAGTGGTATTAACTGGTCTTCCCTGTAGGTGCATGGATATTATCCTATCACAGATAGCGTTGTACCTCATGACTGATCCGGATATGTTCTTCTTGACAATGAATGCAACACCATTCCTCTTCAATTTGTCATTTCCAGCATAGTAAACCATGTGGTCATCAAATTCAAAATGGCCAATACCAGTCCATTTCAGTTCACTAATGCCTAAGATATCGATAGACTTGTAGACTTGTTTTAATTTTCTTCAGTTGCAATCTGAACTTGCAGGTAAGCAATTAATGGTCTGTTCCACAGCTGGCCCCTGGCCTTTTTCTGGCTAATGTTATTGAGCTTCTCCGTCATCTCCTTGCACCAATGCATTCTATTTCATTCTTCTGTGTTCCCTCTGGGATGTCCACATGTATAGCCACTGTTTATGTTATTAAAAAGGTATTTGCTGTGAATAAGTCATTTGTATTGAAAAATTCTGTCATCTGATCTCCAGTATCATTTCTATTAGTATCATGTTGTTATGTGCCATCGAGTAGGTTTGGACCCATAGGAACTCTGTAGAGGGTTTCCGAGGAGTGGTTGGTGAACTTGAACCTCTGCGCTTGTGGTTCAAGCCGACTTTGCAGTCCAGTGCATTAACCCACAGTGCCACACCAGGACTCCATTTATATATATAGCAATACATAAATTTCCAGTAACAGGTGGTGACTGCACATGAGTTGCATTGTCTAGGAATTGAACCAGGCTCCCTCCCCCTGTGGAAAAGGAGAATTCTACCATTGCCTATCTAGTAAATTTGGCAAATAGCAGGCCAAGTCACCACTATATAGAACTTTTGCATTAAGTAATGACATTTAATTTGAAAATATGTAAAACCCTCTTCTATAAAGTTTATGAGTATTTGCTCTAAATATTCATTCTCTGGCATTAACCCATTCATAAGAAAGCAGTATACCTCCCTGATCCTATGTGTGTATATGTGCCCACCTCTTAGGACCTAATGAAGTTTTGGATGGGATCATGTTCATCATGTGAACAAACAATGGTGACTTTGTCAGGTGAAATGATTGGAATGGAATGGTATCACCATGGTAACCAGCTTCCATTCCTCAGACTCTATGGAGTCTCTGTTAACCTTCCTGGCTGTCCCCTCATGTTCCCACTGCCAGGGTGCTAGAGACACTCTCTCTTCTCTCTGCTCCCACTCTCTAGTCCTTCATATTCACAAAAATAAGACAAATTTTAGCTGCCTCTCTTTGTTCATCTATATACTTATTTGCGGGAAGGAATGAATTGTCAGTAAACTCAGGTTGTCAACCTGAAATAGCACAGAACTGAACACATATGTTTAGTCCTTATATTGTCATCTGTGTGAGGCAGCCATGTCTAGAGTAATTGACGAGATTTTGCAACCATTTATATAGCATTTGAAATCCTAAACTTTTTCTTCTCGTGAGACTATCATAGTCAAACTGTTTATGTCTCTCATCAGTTGAAGGAGAGCCATTTCATTATCCTAAATGAGAGCTCCCCTCTGCCTGGCCCTATTTCTTGATAACCAACCTCCACCAAGATATTGGAAGTGACATTAACAATTGAGCATCTGGGGACCGTCAAGATAAAGTGTATTGTCACTTAGGTACAAAGATTTTGTAGGTTATTCTATATTTTCAGATAAACCCATATTCTTAGAATTCAAAATGTTTAGCAAACTTGTTTATGCATACAGAGAATTAAAGTAGGAAGCATGGCCCATTTCTATGTTACATTTTTGTTGTCCTAGGGCCTTGGATATTTGGAATGCATACTGTGCCCTGTTGGCAGGGATTTGGAATCAATTTACAGTGTGCGATATGATAACACATGTTCTGGATCATTGGCAGGGGAATGTTTGGAGCTGTAATTCTGTCTGCCTCCCCATTAGCAGGAAGCCTTGCTAAACTCATAGCTGGAGAGGTGCCCAAAAAGAACGAGACTCTTTGTGTGTGTGTGTGTGTGTGTGTGTGTGTGTGTGTGTGTGTTTATAAAGGCAACACAAAATGGAGCCCCAGGATAAACGCTAAATTAAGGCCATTAAAAATGAAAAGGTACTTTCATCACGCAGATAAACTGGTGTCTCTGGTCAAACTGACTAACTTTCTCAGCTAGAAGTCTTGCTATATACCTTCATAAATTTGGGTTTGATGTTTTAACAATCTAGAAACAACCCTAGACCCAGTGGTGTCAAGAGGAAAGTCAAATGGAAAATGTTCATTTTAATAAGGCATGAGTATTTTAATAAAGCTTATACAAGATTCAAACCCCATCAGTTGAAATCTAATATCCCTGAGGCATGGGGTAAAAGCTGACTCTTGGCTCTGGTGAGCCAAACATTTAGAAAACATGTAAGTACATGTAAGTGCAAGCATATAGGTAGCATAATCCGAGGACTATGTGAAGCCAAATGCTAAACTAGGCAAGAAAGATGTTATACTCTTCTTTGAAAAGATATGTTATTTTTACATTGAGATCAGCGGAAAGAACAGCTTACATAATGTGGCCCAACTTTCTGTTTTCAGAAAGCATATAGTGTTCTGTCACTTGCTGATGGGACTAATGTCCTGTCCCTTACCACTTTTATCCTACGTCCATAGGTAGACACAGCATTTTTCCTGCGATTATCCTGAATAAGTTAGTGAATAAACAAATGAGTGTACATTTGATGTGAAATGTTCGGATTATGAAAGCATCATGACTGATTTGTTGTTTTAGATTATTTTAGTAATTTACAATACAATCAATATAATAATGGCTGTTCTTGTTGTTGAATGCTGTGGGGTGGGTATAATGTGTCCGATGAGTAACTGGTAGGTTTGCAGTTAGCAGTTCGGTTCTTATCCTACAGTGCCAAACAAATAAAAAGGGGCAATATGTTTAAATGGGAAAAATAAGATTATAACTTCAGATAGAAAAATGGTTATCAGTGTATTTTGACATTGTTGTTGTTGTGTTGTGAAGTACCATCGAGTTGATTCTCACCCATAGTGACCCTGTGTAGGGTTTCCAAGGAGCAGCTGGTGAGCTTGAACTGCCGACCTTGCAGTTCAAACAGCTTTGCAGTCTGGCGCATTAACCGACAGCACCACACTGAAAATTATCAGAATTGCTATAGTATGTACAATCATTGATCTATAGTTTAAAAACACACTGGATATATTTTCAGTCTTTTTCTAACATGAAACACTGGTCTTCAGGTCAGGTATTTATGATGTATCTCATAGTTGGCCAAGTTTTCCTCCACACATTACTCCATCTAATTTTCCTGACCTCTTACCTTCTTACTCTGGGCTGCCTTTTCAGAGGTGGTCCAAAGTATTTGGTCTCAGTATTTAGCAACATTTTTCCAGAGTCCTATCTTCATTACATCTACTTCCTCTGACCAAGAGAAAGACCATCTTTGCCATTTCCTGTTCACAACCCTGATCCCACTGAGACACTGACCTATGGACCAGCTTCCTGCTGCACAGATGCCTCTAGTTCTCTGCTCATTTGAAAAACCAAGAGAAACTCATCATTGATTCCCTTCCCCATTGAAGTTTCCAAGTCCACCCCCTTCTCTTTGATGACCCATTCTGCAGTCTTCCAGCTAGTATCCTATTGTTGTTGTTGTGAAGTGCCGTCATGTCGGTTCCGACCCAGAGTGACCCTGTATAGGGTTTCCGAGGACCAGATGGTGAGTTTGAACTGCCGACCTTACAGTTCAAATGGCTTTGCAGTCTGGCGCATTAACCCACAGCGCCACACCAGGACTCTTATTAAACCCTCTGAAAGTTTCTCCTCTTTCTATTGAATAGTTAGGAGCCCCTGCAGGCACAACCAGCTAATTGCTCCACTAACTGGGGTAAAGGCTAGAAGACTAGTGGTTCAAACCCACCCAGAGGTGCCTTGAGAGACAGATTTGGCAATCTGTTTTTGAAAGGTTTTCAGCCTTGAAAACCCCTGTGGAGCAACTCTGCATGCCATGAGTAGTAATTAACTTGGTAGCAACAAACATTAATGACAAATTCAATATTTAAAATAATTTTATAAAAAAAATATATATATGAACTATTCGCTTTCTACTGTAGTCTTCCAAGTGTTTTGAGATTTGACTTGTGTTTAAAGTCACACATCTTATAGATCTTTCCAAGTGGAGCTGTACCTTCCTCGTGTTCATGAACCTCCACTCTGCCCCAACTGGAATTCTCTCCTCTACCCTTCCCCAGGAGTCCTGGTGTGGCGCTGCGGGTTAAAGCGCCAGACTGCAAAACCGTTTGAACTGCAAGGTCGGTGGTTTAAGCTCACCAGCTGCTCCTCGGAAACCCTATACAGGGTTGCTATGGGTTGGAATCAACTCAACTGCACTTCACAACAACAACCCTTCCCCAATGCTATCACCCAGGAATCCCTTCTCCACTCTCAGGAGCATATGTGCAGTATTCTCTCTACTCTTTCTCTTGACAATATTTAAAAACAGTTTTTATGTATGAGGAGGCTTCAAAAAGTGTGTAGAAAACTTCCATTATCCTTTCATTCCATTTTCTCACTATCTTTCTGAAGCCCCCTCATATATGTCACTTTATTGAATAGCTAGTTTTCCACTAAATCTACTATATTGTTGTTGTTAAGTACCGTGGAGTCAGTTCCGACTCATAGCGACCTTGTACAAGGTTTCAGAGGCTGTAAATCTTTATGGGAGCAGAAAGCCTCATCTTTCTTCCGTGTAACGGCTGGTAGTTTCGAACTGTCGACCTTGAGGTTAGCAGCCTGATTTGTAATCACTCCGCTATATAATTAAGTAAGAATGTATCTACTTAATCAATGATGTAAAATAAAGTAAAATGACAAAACTATTAATAAAATAATAGTGAGGTCCCAGGGTGGTACAAATGCTGTGTGTTTTTGACTATTAACCTAAGGATTGACAGTTTAAACCAACCCAAAAGTACTGTGGAAGAAAGCCCTGGTAATCTTATTACATAAACATTACAGCCTATAGAGCAGTTCTGTTCTGTAACAGATGGGTTTGCCATGACTTGAAATCAATTTGGTGGCAATGGGTTAAAGGAATGACAGTAACCTTTGCCATTTCCCAGTTAGTGGGTTTATTTAGGGTGTTTCCAGTTTGGAGCTATTATAAATAACATTGCTATCAATATTTTGTAAAGCAGTTCTCATTTAAAATTATTTTCTCAAAATAAATTTCCAAATATATTACTGTGTCAAATGGTATGGTCATTTTTATGACTCATTCGGTATTCGGGTTCCCTTAAAAAAAATGCACTAACGTGTTCCATCCTTGGTGTTGTAAAAGTGGTCTTCTCTCCTGACTCTTTCCCAATACTAGATTTTACAATGACTTATTTAGTCATTATCACATAATACTGAAGAGTTGTCTTCATCTGCATTTCTATATATCTAGTGAGGTTGAGGAAGGATCCCTAGTAGCATAGTGGATTACAACCTGGGCTGCTTACCACAAGATCCACAGTTCAAATCTACCAGTTGCTCCACAGGAGAAAGATGAGGCTTTCTGTTCCTATAAAGATTTACAGTCTCAGAAACTCTATACAGTGTCACTATGAGTCAGAAGTGACTCTGGCACACCACCACCACCATCACCACTACCAGTGAGGCTAAGGAATCCCCGGCTGGTACAAATACTTTACATCTCTGGCTACTAACCAAAAGGTTGGAGGTTCCAGTCTACACAGAGGTGCCTTGGTGAACTACAGCTGAAAAATCAGCAGTTAAAAATCCTAGAGAACACACTTCTACTCTGAAACACATGGGGTTGCTATGTGTCAAAATCACTCAATGGCAACTGGTTGTAGTGTGTGTGTGTGTGTATGTGTATATATAATATATATATAGGAACTGACTCAACTGCACTTAACAATAAACAACTATATATTATATATATATAGTTGTTTATTGTTAAGTGCAGTTGAGTCAGTTCCTACTCATAGCGACCCTATATAGGATTTCCGAGGAGTGGCTGATGAACCACTGATCTTGTGGTTCAAACTGATTTGTGGTCAAATGTTTATCCTACAGTGCCACACCAGGACTCATATACATACATACATACATATATATATAGACATATATATGTGTGTGTGTGTACATAAAGACTAACTTAACATAAATTTTCAGGACTGAGATCATCTTTAACATACAGCAAAAATGATTTCCTCGGGGTGAGATCAATCCTTTAAATCTATTGAGCTGACTCAGAAGAATTTGTTTACACATTTTGGGGAAAACCCTTACTGCTGTTTTGTAAAATTGCTGCCTCTGCTCAAGTCTAGATATTTATCTCCTCACACAAAGATAGAAGGTTGTTTACTGACCTTCAAGCTTTTTCTACCTTACGCCTTCCAGTTTAATATGCTCACAGAGGAAGTTGGACCCTGGGGAGGGCAGCTAGACAGTTAGGAGTGAAACTCTGTCTCCTGAGCCCTAGGCCAGTGTTCTTTCTCCTACTTCTTGCACTTTTCACTCCTCTCAGGGCATTCTGAATGTCTCAGAAGGGCTGACTTGTGCTAGCGGAGTCTTTCCTTACAGGTCTCCCGCTACAGTAGCTGCAGCACCCCCGCAAGGTTCACACACCCGCTGTTTGTGATTTTGCCCCTTTGCCTTCTACCTGCCAGGAGTCCTCATATATCTGATCGCTTTTCTCCAGTTTGAGAAGCTTCCTGCTGTTACCTCCAAGCTATTGTTGGCAGTTGACTTGCTTCAGACTGTTCTCACGCCTCCTGTTTGACTTGTGCTTGGCTTCTCTTCCCAAGCTGATAATGATAGGTCCTACTCTCTCTCCTCTGCCACGCCATGGCCAGCCAGGGGGGCAGTGAAGATTGTGAGTTCCATCAATCTAGTTTTCTAAGCTGGTGGAGGCACCCTCTGGTCATGCTTTGAAGAGTCTTTCCTGAGGGGGGAATACACAGGAAGGTCCATCTTGAGCCTGAGCGATCTAAATGGTTAGCACACTCAGTTGCTCACCATATGTTTGGAGGTTAGAGTCTACGAAGAAGCACCTCAGAAGAAAGGCCTGATGATCTGGTGAGAAGGCATTGGAGCACAATTCCACTCTGAAACACATGGGGTCGCCAAGAGTCAGAATATAATGGACAGCAACTAGCATTTATACTTTGAGCCTAATGTGGAGTCACAGGTTGTATTTTGTGAGCTTTGAGAGTGTGGTGGGTGTTTTTTTTAACAATCCAGCAGGCCTTCCTCTCAAATATTTTAGGGTATACTTTTGTTCTCTTTTTCTCCACTACACACAGGATGTAGTCTGTTGCAACAGAATGCTGTGGTGGCTAGCATACAGGTGCACACTCTGAGCTACACTGCTTGGGTTTGACTCCTGTGACTTGGAGAAGGCAATGATCCTCTGACTGTATAAATGCTCGCTCCTGTCACTATTGGAATCCTGGTGTGGCGCTGTGGGTTAATGCACTGGACTACAATGTTGGTTTGAACCACAAGGTCGGCGGTTTAAGCTTACCAACCGCTCCTTGGAAGCCCTATACAGGGTCGCTACCTACTCAACTATGCCAAGAAATATGGAAGACAATTACCTGGCCAACTGAATGGAAGAGATCCGTATTTGTGCCCATTCCAGAGAGGTGACCCAATGGAATGTGGAAATCATGGGACAATATCATCGATATCCCATGTGAGCAAAGTTTTACTAAAGATAATACAAAAATTGCTGCAACCATACATTGACAGACAACTTCCAGAAGGTCCAGCTGGATTCAGAAGAGGACAAGGAAGAAGGTCTGTAATTTCTGACCAGATGGATCTTGGCCGAACTCAGAGAATACCAGAAAGATGTTTACCTGTACTTTATAGACTGTGCAAAGGCTTTCGATTGTGTGAATCATGACACACTATGGACAGCATTGCAGAGAATGAGTATTCTGGAACATTTAATCGTGCTCATGAGGAACCTGTACATAGACCAAGAGGCAGTTGTTTGAACAGAACAAGGGAACACCAAATGTTTTAAAATTAGGAAAAGTGTGCACCAGGGCTGTATTCTTTCACCATACATATTCAATCTGTATAATGAGCAAATAATCTGAGAAGCTGGATTATATAAAGAAAAACATGGCATCAAGACTGGAGGAAGACTCATTAACAACTTTCGATATGCAGATGATACAATTTTGCTTGCTGAAAGCAAACAATTTAATATACTTAATGGGTTGCATCTCAATGTAAAGAAAACAAAAATCCTCACCACTGGACCAATAAACAAAATCCATATAAATGGAGAAAAGATTGAAGTTGCCAAAGATATAATTTTGCTCAGATCAACCATCAATACTCAATGAAGCAGCAGTTAAGAAATCAAATGACATATTGCATTAGAGAAATCTGATGCCCAAGACCTCTCTAAAGTGTTGAAGAGCAAAGATGTCAGTTTGAGGACTAAGGCGCTCCTGACCCAAGCCATGGTATTTTCAATAACCTCATAGGTATGTGAAAAGTTGGACAGCGAATAAAGAAGACTGTAGCAGTATTGATGCATTTGAGTTATGGTGTTGGAGGAGAATATTGAAAGTTCCATGGACTGCCAAAAGAACAAACAGACCTGTGTTGGAAGAAGTACAGTCGGGTGCTCCTTGGAAACCAGGATGGCCAGACTTTGTCTCTCATACTTCAGACATATTATCAGGAGGGACCAGTCACTGGAAAAGGATATCATGCTTGATAAACCGGAGGGTCAGAGAAAAAGGGAAAGACCCTTAATGAGATGTATTGACACAGTGGCAGCATCAATGGGTTCAAATGTAACAAAAATTATGAGGTTGGCACAGAAGCAGGCAATGTTTCGATCTGTTGTACATAGGGTCACTGTGAGTCGATACCCAGTTAATGGCACCTAACAACAACAACAACAACTGACTCAACGGCACTTAGCAGCAACAATCACTGTTAATCCTTGAAGAGGGAGAGTAGACAGATTTCTACTGTCTCAAGAAGCTGCTTCTTCAGTTGAAGTTCAGATTATTTTGGAGTTGGAGGAAAAGTAAGGAGGTCCTTTCTGAGTTGGGAGCCTGGCATTTAAACATGCACCTGAATGGAAGGACTGAACAGGGCATTTTCTCAACCCAAGTGAGCATTAGTTTCACATTGACCTGGCAGGGCATATGACTCAACAGAAGCATTTTCCGATCATCATTTAAGCTCCTCTCTTGCAGTGCCCAGCCAAGAACCTTATCTTCTTCAAGTTCTCACTTGGTTTTTCTTAATATATATGTATATAATATATACGCAAAACAACACACAACAACATTATATAGCATTTACTTTGTACCAGCCACCAATCTACATACTTTACAAGTACTAACTCATTTTGTCTGGAGTCCTGGTTAGCACTGGACTGCTAACTGCAAGGTCAGCCATTCAAACCCACCAGCTGTTCCTCAGAAACTCTATACAGGGTGGCTATGAGTCAGAACTGACTTGATGGCACTTAACAACAACAACTCATTCCATAGCCACAACCTATGAAGTAGATACTATTATTCCCATTTTACTAAGTCACAGAGAGGTTAAGTATCTTGTCCAAGGTTGCACAAATAGGACACTAGATGATTCCAGCTGTAAACTTTGCCAGGTTCCTCTGGATTGACCCTTAAGGAAAGAGCAGACCCTGTTTTATCACTCCTTCTCCATAGCATTTACTCCCTGCTGCTGACCTGACAGCTTTGTATTTGAACTTGAAGTGCCAAACTTAACATGACTGTAATCTGAAAGCAAGCCGATTCAGGAAGCTGTGAAGTTGCTTTACTCAGCAGATTTGGAAGCAGTAAAAAAGTGATGTATAACAACATTTAAGCTCCTGCTTTCAAACTCTCAGGCCAGGACAGAAAACCTTACATTAGACCTGCAAGGGACTTTTGTGGTTATGTCATTTTATGGCTTCATTTTATATGCAAGGAAAGAAGTGTAGGAAGGTGAGCGTCATAATCAATCAAGGTCATGAAACATATTTTCCAAAATTTTATTTACATAGTTCAGATAAGTAAGTCACATATGTGCTGTTGAAATACAAATAGTAGAATTCCAGCTAGCTATGGAAATTAATGTATGATATTAATTTGGGGAGGCCCTATAAGAACATATCCAGATCAGTCATGAGGTACAATGCTATAAGTGATAAGATAATATCCATGCGCCTACAGGGAAGACCAGTTAATACCACTATTATTCAAATTTATGCACCAACCACTAAAACCAGTGAGGATGAAATAGAAGAATTCTACCATGTCTGACATATCAGACACAGGACTATTCTCTAAAATTTATAGAACATTTCAACACCTCAACAAGATGACAAATAATTCAATTGAAAAATGGGCAGAGTACATGAGCAAACTTCACCAAAGAAGATATTCTGATAGCCATCAAACATATGAAGAAATGCTCACAATCATTAGCCATTATTGTTGTTCTGACTCCTATCCACCTTGTTTGTACAGGGTTTCCAAGGAGTGAATAGTGAGTTTGAACCGTTGACTTCATGGTTCAAACCGACCTTGTGGTCCTGTGCTTATCCTACAGCGCCACACCAAGTCTGTTACAAAGTCATATATAATAACAACAGTGAGATATCATCTCTCCCCGGTATTAATAGCAAAGTTCAAAAAAACAGGAAACAGCAAATTCTGGAGAGGGTATGGAGAATATTGGACCCTCCTACACTGAAGGTAGAGTCCTGGTGTGGCCCTGTAGGTTAATGCGCCAGACTGCAAAGCCATTTGAATGGCAAGGTCGGCGGTTCAAGCTCACCAGCTGCTCTTTGGAAGCCCTATACAGGGTCGCTATGGGTTGGAATTGACTCGACGGCACTTGACAACAACAAACACTGATGATGGGACTGTAAAATGGTGCAGCCACTGTGGCAAAGGTAATATGTTGTCTCAAAAAGTTAGAACTAGAACTACCGTATGATCCCTCTACTTGGTATGTATCTACAGGGAATAAGAGCCATTACACCAATAGATATATGCACACACATATTCACTGCACACTGTTCATAGTAGCAAAGAGATGGAGACTGCTTAAATGCCTATAACAGAAGAATAGTTAAACTTTAGTACACACACACAATAGAATACTGCTCAACATTGAAGAATAACAATGAATCTGAAAAACACTTCACAACATGAATGAACTTGGAGAACATTATGCTGAGTGAAATTAGTCAATCACAAAAGGGCAAATATTGCATGAGACTACAGCTGTAAAAAGTTAAGAAAAGTTTTTCTTGATAAAAGCAACATTCTGTGAAGCTTACAGGGGGTGGGTAGAGGAAGGGAAAATAAAATAACAATATTAGTTTTTTTTTTTTGTTACATCCCCTACCCCCCAAAAAAGAAGTGGACTTTATTTCATGTTTCTAATTTCTGTGTACTATAAACATATTTTTAATGGTCATCCTTCCGACAGTGACCAGAATTAACCTCCTGTTCTCTCAAGGTTATAAAAGCAACATCGTATGGTGGATACTGGCTAGTCTCCTGAGCTAGGCTGCCCAGGTTTGAATTCCAGTCCTTCCCACTGCTGCCATATAATCATGGACAGTTATAGCTTACATATCATAGGCTGTGTTCTCTAGAGACACAAAAGCAGTGAAACACACACACACATGGGTAAGTCGAAAAGTATTGCTTAAAGGGTTCTAGCTCATACATACATGGATTTATTTCATGCAAAACCTGTTTAAACATGTCTCTGTAGGTCAGTAGATGGCTGCAGACAAGTCTTCTCAGTAATACACTTGTCTTAGTCTCCTTCTGAGGGAACCGGCTAGGTCAGTAAATTCAAGGCAGAGACATCAGCTCAGGTTATGGTGACTTTTGGGGGTAGTTACAAAGAGTAACCTTTTTCTTCCCCTGCGTGTAAATCTTTCAAAGGGGTAATCTTGATAGGTTTTCTTGAATGAAACAGGATAATCATGGGGGCTTATTATGATGAAGTTTTAAGAAAATTGAAACCATGGGTGAGTAAAAAGGCAGAAAGTTGTGCTGAGGCATTTTTTCCATCATGACAATGCACCTGCCCGTTCTTTAAAGGAAACCTTAAAGCATCCACGCTACAGCTCTTATCTTGTTCCCTCAGGTTTCTTTTTGTCCCCAAACTCAAAGAACATTTAAAAAGAAAATAATTTGAGTCTCTTGGGTGCAGTTGACTTGGTTCTGACTCATAGCAACCTTATGCGCAACAGAGTGAAACACTGCCTGGTTCTGTGGCGTCCTCACAATCATTGTTGCGCTTGAGCCTATTGCTCCAATCCATCTCATTGGGGGTCTTTGGTGTTTTTTTTAACCGACCCTCCACTTTACCAAGCATAATGTCCTTTTCCCTCCTGATAATATGTCCATAGTCTAAGGAACATCCTGACTATACTTCTTTCAACACAGATCTGTTTGTTCTTCTAGCAGTTCATGGCACTTTTAGTGTTCTTCCTCAACACCATAACTCAAATGCATTAATTCTTCTACGATCTTCCAACTTTCACATGCATATGAGGCTACTGAAAATACCTTGGCTTGGGTCAAGCTCATCTTAGTCCTCAAATGGATATCTTTGCTCTTGCACTCCTTAAAAAGGTCCTGTGCAGCAGTTTTGCCTAATATGTTGTTTGCTTTTTGACTTCTGTTTCCACATGTGTTGATAGTGGATCAAAGCAAAATGAAGTCTTGGCAACTTCAATCTTTTCTCCATTTATCATGTCATTTATTGGTCCAGTGATGAGGATTTTGGTTTTCTTTACAATGAAGTGCAACCCATACTGAAGTATTTTAAGTCCTCTTTGCTTTCAGCAAGCAATATTGTATCATCTGCATGTCTCTGGTTGTTAACGAGTCTTCCTTCAATTCTGATGTCATGTTCTTCTTCAGATAATCCAGCTTCTCAGATTATTAGTTTAGCATCAGACTGAATAAGTACGATGAAAGAATACAACTCTGGCATACATCTTTACTGATTTCAATACATACAGTGTCCTCTTGTCCTGTTTGAATGACTGCTTTTTGGTCTATGTACAGGTTCCTTATGAGAACAATTAAGTGTTGTGGAATACTCATTCTCCATAATGTCTATAGCTTGTCAAGATGCACACAGCCAAAAGTCTTGGCATTGTCCATAAAGTACAGGTAAACATCTTTCTGGCATTCTCTGCTTTCAGTGAAGATCCATCTGACGTCAGCAATGATATCCATCATTCTAGGTCCTCATGTGAATCTGGCTTGAACCTCTGATGGTTCCCAGTCAGTGTACTGTTGCAGCCGTTTTTAAATTATCTTTAGCAAAATTTTACTTACATGTGATACTAATGGTATTGTCCAATGATTTCTGCATTCCATTGGGTCACCTGTCTTTGGATTGGGCACCCCTCTTTGGAGTGAATCCCTTGAAAATGCCAATATTGACATTTCAATGTAGTATAAACAGAAGGGTACAGAATTCTTTGGGGAAGTTTTATTGTGTGGCTTCAATTCAATTCCAACTCATAGTGACCCTCGATAAGGTTTCTGAAGAGCTTCTGGTGAACTTGAACCGCTGACCTTACAGTTCAAACCGACCTTACAGTTCAAACCAATCTTGCAGTCCAGTGCATTACCCTGCAGTGGCAGGAAACAATGCATTCAGAAGTGTGTGGATGTGGATGGAATGTATATGGTGAAACAACAGCTTTACATTTTGATATTTTTATTTAATAAAAGTTTCTTTGGTTTTGCAGCAGTACTTTTCTGATTTACCCTCATGATTTTGAGCCAACTCACTTATAACTAACAATAACACTCCTTAGAGTTATTGGAAGGGTCAAGGAGCTTAATATATACCAAATCCATAGAACAAGGTTTGATATGTCCTCAGGACAATTTGAGGATTATCAATCATTATTTCCAGAACAGAAACCTGAGTTACACTGTAATCACTTCAGACTATTAAATAGTGATGGAGCTGAAAAAATACTTAGCACCTGTGCTTTCAAGACTCTAAACCAAACCCACTGGCGTTGAGTCAAGTTCAATCCATAGTGATCCTCCAGGGTAGAGTAGAACTGTCCCATAGCGTTTCCTTGGCTGTAATCTGTATGGAAGAAGACTGCTCTAGCTTTTCCCTCCAGGTGGGTTCAAACAGCCAGCTTTTCAGTTAGCAGCTGAGCACTTAGCCACTATGCTACCGGGGCTTCCCATTTTATAGCTTAAGTGGGACTTTAAAAAAAGTCATTTTTATAAGATTATCTATTAAGATGAATGAATAAATTTACAGAATTATAATTTTTGCAAACTTTTGAAAGGAAATAAGGAAAAAGAAAATGAAAAATAAGTTCTATATCTCAAGTGACAAGGAGTCCTTGGGGTCCTGTAGAATAAGCAATAAGGTCAGCAGTTCAAACCCACCAGCTGGCCCGTGGGAAAAAGAGGAGGCTTCCGTGAAGATTTACAGCCTCAGAAACTCTATACAGGGTCACTGTGAGTTAGAATCTATTGATGGCAGTGCGTAGGATGGGTACCCAAATGGAAGATTTTAATCATCAGTGCCAGTCATTAAATAAGCCATTATCTTAATGTTTACATACGTAATCTTCCTCACACAAGTAATCTATAAGCTAGTATGTGCAAAAGTAGGGAGAGGGATGAGTCTGCATATTTATAAGTATGGAGGCTCAAAAGAAAATGACAAATTTTCTGAATTTCATTTTCATCTTAGTCGACATTGCTGGAAATGTTGTGCTATAAGAAGATATATAGCAATTATCCTTAATGAACACAGCTGGACCTTGAACAACATCTTTCTATGTTGTTGGGAGCTGTTGGGTCAGTTCTGACTCATACATGATAAAGCAGAACTGCCCTTAAGGTTTTCTTGGCTTTAATTTTTACAGAAGCAGATCTCTAGGTATTTCTCCCCAACATTTTGGTTAGTAGCTGAGTGCTTAACTGTTATACAACCAGGACTCCTCATTATTGGTAAGTGCCGTTGAGTCAGGTCCGACTCATCACAACCCTGTTAGCGGGTTTTTTAAGAATGGCTAGTGAGTTAGAACTGCCAGCTTGGCAGTTGAAACCAGCCTGGAGGTCGAGTGCTTATCCTACGGAGCCACACCAGGACTCCTTAGCTTACTTATAATCATCTGAAAAGAAGATGCAGAAATGAAAAACTTTAGTTTTATAAATTAAAACCTTTTTTAAAATGGAAGTTTCCAAGTGAGTTTTGCTTCTTCATTTTTAGAGAAGTACAATGGTGTTTCAAATTACTCATGGGAAATGGAATTGAAAGATAACGGAATTTTTCTGCAAATGTTTTTAAGCCCCCTTGTATGATGCAATGCAACAGAGTTCAATTTTAATCTTAACCTCTTTCTCACCTGTCAATTAAGGACAGTGCTGTTGGTTCTTTGTAAAGTTTGTGTAAGACATGATTATAAAGGGAGTGCCCAGTGACTCTTACACATGTGATCATATTTTTATTGGAAAAAGTTATCTCCTCTGAATGGACATGGAATCTGGGCACACAGGTTGGTTACTAGTCCATGCCTTTGTAGAATTAAAAGAAGGTTCCTCTTACTCCTGGCAGTCACTAGCCAGGGTCTGGTTTGGTGAGTCAAAGAGCTAGCTTCCAGCCCCTTCTCGTTAGGCATTCCTTGCATAGGAAGGAGTTGGAGGGTGACAATCAGAAAGAAGAGCTTTCCATGTAGAGAAAACAAGTGCAAAGACCCCAAGTTGGAGTCCAGCCTGGTTGGCTTGAGGAACACAAAGGCCACTTGGCTGACTACTACTTATCAAGGTAAACAATGTGAGCAGATTGGGTCAGGAAGGCAGAGGCCACACCTCACAGTTGCCTGCAGGACAATGAAAGAAGTTTGGATTGTATTCTAATTATATAGGCAACCATTGGAGAATCTAAGTTCTATTTTGCAACTGATAAAGTTAAGGGGCAAGTGTGGAAGCAGAAAGCTAGTACAAAGCAATAGACAATATAAGACAAGGTGAGGGGGAGGCACTTCGATCAGGGTGTTGTTGTTGTGTGCCTTCGAGTCTGTTCCAACTCAGTGACCCGTATAGGTTTTCCAATGAGCACCTGGTGGGTTTCAATTGCCAACTTTGCAATTTGCAGTCCCATGCTTATCCTACAGTTCTACACCAGGACTCCTAGGTCAGTTGTTGCCGCTATTGCTGTTAACTGCCATCAAGTCAGTTCCAACATATAGCCACACTATATAGGGTTTCCAAGAAGCCGCTAGTGGATTTGAACCACCATCCTTGTGTTTAGCAGTC
Source organism: Chrysochloris asiatica (assembly GCF_000296735.1). Taxonomy (NCBI): domain Eukaryota; kingdom Metazoa; phylum Chordata; class Mammalia; order Afrosoricida; family Chrysochloridae; genus Chrysochloris; species Chrysochloris asiatica. The sequence continues at coordinate 2,610,565 of NW_006408847.1, forward strand.
CAGTGTTTATCCTCCAGCATCATACCAGGATTCCAGAGCAGGAGTAGTTGGAGAGAAATCAAGAAGAGGTGTAGGAAATATTCTGGAGGAGAGTATCACAGGACTTACTGACAGACTTCAGTGTGAAGGAAAGAGGACTCAACTATGACTCCTTGGCATTGGGTTGAGCAACTGGGTAGATGGTAGTGCCATGAATCTGAAGTTAGAAAGACTGGGCGTTCACAGATTGAATAGGTGGAATCACATATTCACTTACATAGTGTTTTGGACATGTTAGGTTTGGAATGCTTATCAGACAATGGATATGGCAAGCAGGCAGCTGGATATGTAAATATGGAACTTCAGGTCAGGGATAAAAACAGAACGTGGAACTCATCAGCTTATAGATCGTATTTAAAGATATGGGGCTGGATACATTCATCTAGAGAGATAAAGTGTAAACAGTGCCTAGGACCAAGTTTGAGAGTACTCTTAGAGGCTGGGCACAGAAGGAAGAGGCTATAAAGCAGAGTGAGGAGGTAGGAGTATTCAGAGTGGTTATGAATCGAGCTACGAACCTCAAGGTCAGCAGTTTGAAAGTACCAGCTAGCTGTTCCACAGGAGAAAGCTGAGGCCTTCTGCTCCCGTAAAGATTTACAGCCTCGGAAACCCTGTACAGGGTCGCTATGGGTCGAAACTGACTTGACGGCACTTAACAACAACAACAACATCTAGAGCTGTACTTTGCATTCAGGTCTTCTGGAAATCCCTTTCACACAGACTTAAGGTGGCAGTCCTGTCGATAACAGGGTAAGTATTGGATGGCTAAGTACAAGATCGGTGGTTCAAACCCACCAGTATGCTTTGGAAACTCTGTACAGGGTTGCTATTAGTTGGGACCAACTCACAGGTATTTAATAACAATAACAACAACAAGTGTTATTATTTTTCTGCAGCTATCTAATCATTATTTGCTTTCATTACTTTTCTGAATTTGCTAATTTAATATGCAAAGATTCATGTGAGCGATTTTAATTTATATTTGCAAATTAAGTCAAGTACTAGTTTGCTAATTTTCCCCCTTGCTATATGCGCATTTTGTTAGTATCATTGAGACTGGTTATTGCTAATGATTATTGTTTAGTTTAGTTTAGTTTTTGGTTACTTCTTTTACTTTCTTCTCATTTGGGATTGCTTTTAGCTGCAAGTGATAGAAAACTTGGTTAGAGTAACTAGTAAGGTTTAATTTTGCATGTAAAACAAGATGCTGGAAGGCAGACAATCCAGCAATTCCATAATTTCATTGCAAATGCATACTTTCCCTACCTATCTCACTGACCATTCTCAGGATACAGCTTTCTTCTTCAGGTTTGCATAGTGGTTACTGAATCCCTGGCTATCACTTGTGTGCTCTAGCTAGAAGAACACAGAGGGAAAAGCCAGTACTAGCTGAGTCAATTCTTTCCATCCGGGAAACAACCGCTTTCCGTGAAGCTAAATCAGTACAAGTCTATGTATATGTCTTCGACCAGAACCAGGTCAAACGGCCTGCTAAGTTGCAAGGAAGTCTGGGAAGGTGACTATTTCTTATTCATTCAAGTGTGATTCATTTAATCACATTTAAACATTTAGCAGAACCATACCAAAAGCACCCTACATAAACCACATTTTGTTGTTGTTATTAAGTGCTGTGAAGTCAGTGCTGACCCATAGCAACCCTGTCTACGGTCTCCAAGGGGCGGCTGGTGGGTTTGAACCACCGATCTTGAAGTTCAAACTGACCTTGCAGTCTATCACGTTATCCAGAAACGCCACACCAGAACTCCAAACCACATTTTAGTTTACTTTAATAATAAATTAAAAAAAAGTTAAAAAAAAAAAAAACATAAGTTACAAACATTAAAATGTCTCTTTTGGCTCCAGGGCAAGATGGTAAAGAAGGCAGCTCTGCTGAGCAGAGTCTCTGCAACCAGGACACGGGAGACCAAGTGAAACAGATATAGATGGTAATCCTGGAATCCTGAGCTTCAAAAGCTAGGACAGAAAGGTGGATTGAGTGATGACTGGAGGAGGAAGCTGAACAGGAGCAGTGAAAGAGAAGAAAAGCAGGTGGACATTGGATTTTACAGGCAGCTGGTGATACAGTGGCTTAGAGGCACAGGACACTATGGGAGGTTGACAGCAAAAGGGAAGTTTTCCCTCGTTCCCCTTGCTAGTCCATCAACCTGTAGCATCGCATCCTTTGAGGCCTCTGTTCTGCTTGTGGTCGTGTGCTGGGCAGATCCCTTCTGCATCTGGAGGTGTGTGAACCCATCCTGAATTATATTACACAAACGGTGAACATAGAACTGCATTCCTATTTCTAGTCTCTCTCACATCCTCCAGGAGATGGTTGCTGAGTACCTGAGAGCACACTAACATACAGTCATCAATAAATATAAAGATGACACCACAATGTCTTGGGGACAACAAACAATTTCACTTTACATGAGGACACAAAGTAGAGCACCTCAAACAAGAGACCAAAATACAGTCAGAAAATATAGTGTCAGAAATAGTGATCAGAAGAACTACTTGATAAGGAATTTAAAATAATATTTAAGTATCTTCAACAGATTGAAAGAAAGATTGGGAAAACTATAGATGAAATCAAGGAAAACACAGGTAAAACTAGAAGAATTCTGGAAAACACTGTAAGAACAAACTAACAAAATAAATGAAAAATTGGAAACCATATAAAAGCAGCAATTAGAAAGCCAGGAGATAAATACTAAAACTTCATAAATACAAAAATAGTAATTAGAGAGCTAGAAGATTAATACTAAGACCTCAGAAATAGATAAGACATTGAAAGGACAAAGAACTAGAACTGAATCAATGGAAGACTAAATTAGTGAGCATGAAGACAAATGTCTCAATATTCATCTGCTAGAAGAATAATCAGATAAAAGAGCAGAAAAATCTGAAGAAGCCTAAGATCTATGTGAGATACTATCAAGAGGAATATCTATTATGTGACTGAAATTCTAGAAGAGGAAGAAACAAACAGAAAAACATAGAAGAAAAACTGTTGAAGAGTTGTTGGAAGAAACCTTCTCTAACATGAAAGATAAGAATATATGCATTCAAGAAATTGAACAAACTCCAAACAGGAGAGGCCCCAGAGACATATTATTAGCAAACTTTTCAAAACCAAACACAAGGACAGAATCCTGAAAGCAGCCCAGGAAGAATGAGAAGTTACCTATAATGGAGAACTAATAAGACTAATCGGTCTGTGAACCTTAGGGTCAGCGGTTCGAAACTACCAGCCGCTCCGCTGGAGAAAGATGAGGCTTTCTACTCCCGTAAAGATTTACACCCTCGGAAACCCTGTACAGGGTCGCTATGGGTCGGAATCGACTCGACTGCACTTAACAACAACAACAACAATAAGACTAAGCTCTGACTTCTCAGCAGAAACCAAGCAGACAAGAAGACAAAGGGGTGACATATATAAAACTCTGAAAGAAAAAAATTGCCAACCAAGAATCACATATCAACCAAAACTGTCTATCAAATATGACAATGAAACTGGGGCATGTCCAGAAAATCAGAAATGAAAGGAACAGGTAAAAATCAGACCAACCTTACAAAAAATACAAAAGGGAGTTGGTTGGATTGAGAACCAACAACAGTAGACAATAACCTGAGATTGACATACATGAAAATATCACCCAGAAATAGAAGTATTCAAAGTAAAACAAACTGACAGTATTAAAAATAGGGAACAAGGGATATCAGTTTGCAACAACAACAAAAAACAAAGTAAAAAGAGAGAATTATGTAGTTACAGAACTTATAAAAAGTAAATCAAGTAAGTAGATTTTAAGATAAATAAATAAACCTAACTGAAACCCTAAAACTAAACTTTACTTCTAGCCTTATCCTAACCCCTACCCCAACTCTAGTTTTAACTGTAATCCTAACACTAAACAAAGTCCTAGTTTAGACCTAGCCACAGTTCTAACCCTACCTCCTCACTCCTACTCCCCCCAAAAGTATATATAAATTTAAAAATAATGAATGAAGAAAGCATCAAAAGAAGATGGAAAGAATACAGAGTCACTGTGCCAAAAGAAATGGTTGATGTTCAGTCATTTCAAGAGGTAGCATATGATCTAGAACTGATAATACTGAAGGAAGAAGTTCAAGGTACACTGAAGTCATTGGCAAAGAGCAAGGCACCAGGAATTATTGGAATACTGATTGAAATCTTTCAACAAAGTAATGTGGCATTGGAGGAACTCACTCATCCATTCCAGGAAATTTGAAAGACAACTACTTGGCCAACTAACTGGAAGAGATCCGTATTTGTGCCCATTCAGAGAGGGCACCCAACAGAATGCAGAAATCATCAGAATATATCATTGATATTCCATGCGAGTAAAGTTTACTAAAGGTTATACAGAAATGCCTGCAACTATATATTGACAGAGAACTTCCAGACGTTCAAGCTGGTTTCAGAAGAGGACGTGGAATGAGGGATATCATTGCTAATGTCAGAAGGATCTTGTCTGAAAGCAGAGAATACCAGAAAGATGTTTGCCTGTGCTTTATTGACTATGCAAAGGTTTTCACTTGTGTGGATCATGACAAGCTATGGACAACATTGTGAAGTATGAGTATGTGCTTATAAGGAACCTGTATGTAGATCAAGAGGCAGTTATGTGAACAGAAGAAAGGATCACTGAGTGGTTTAAATTTAGGAAAGGTGTGCACCAGGGTTGCATTCTTTCACCATATTTATTTCATCTGTTGTTGAACAAATAATCCAAGAAGCTGGATTATATGAAGAAAAACACGGCATCAGGATTGGAGGAAGACTTGCTTGCTGAAAGCGAAGAAGACTTACAATACTTATTGTAAGAAGACTTACAATACCGAAGGGTATGGGCTACATTTCAATGTAAAGAAAACAAAAATCCTCACCACTGGAACAATAAACAACATCCCTATAAATGGAGAAAAGATTGAAGTTGTCAAAGACTTCATTTTGTTTGGATCACCACCAAGACTCATGGAAGCAGCAATCAAAAAATGAAATGACATATTGCATTGGGCAAATCTGCTGCCTAAGACCTTTTTAAAGTGTTGAAGAGCAAAGAAAGCAGTTTGGGGACTAAGGTGTGCCTGATCCAAGCCATGGTATTTTCAATAGCCTCATATTCATGCAAAAGTTGATAGTGAATAAGGAAGACCACAGAAGAATTGATGAATTTGAGTTATGGTGTTGGAGGAGAATATTGAAAGTAACATGGACTGCGAAAAGAACAAACAGATCTGTCTTGGGAGAAGTATAACTAGAGTGTTCCTTGGAGGCCAGGATGACCATACTCCGTCTCTTGTACTTTAGACATATTGTCAGGAAGGACCAGTCACTGGAGAAGGATATCATGTTTGGTCAAGTGGAGAGTCAGAGAAAACGAGGAAGACTCCCCAGTGAGATGGACTGGCACAGTGGCAGCATCAGTGGGTTGAAACGTAGCAATGATTGTGAGGTTGGCCCAGGGCTGGACAGTGTTTCATTCTGTTGTGCACAGGATTATGACAAGTAACAACAACAACTTTAAAAAAATACAAGCCTTGAGTTGTAAAATATTGGGAGAAAATGTATTCTTTTATTGTCTGGTTCTGTGAATTTTGATTCAAGCATAGAAAAAGGTGAATTTTTACTTAGAATTATGTTGTTCCCCAAAATTGCTTTATGTTTCTACAATGAAAACAATTACTCAACACAACAGTTTGAGAAAGGAGAAAATTCTTTTCCTACTCATCAGTCTTCCTGAGAGATGAGATGAAATAGAGTCTCCCTCAGGTCAAGGGAGCAATTTGCATCTCCAGAATGTTGTCACTGTTGGTAAGTGTCGTGCCAATTCTGACTCATAGAGACCCTGTATAGGGTTTAAACTGCTGACCTTGTGGTTAGCAGTTCACTGTTTATCCTATAACGCCACACTAGGACTCTAAGATACTTGAACATAACAATCACTAGGTCTTTGCCCTGTTCAGGAACTATTTCTTCTGGGAAGTTCCTCCCAAGCAAAGATGATGCTTGGATCCCAGGAATGATATTCTAAATTGTGAAACACTTGGCTTTATTGTACTGACTAGAGAAAATCCCAAGATGGACCATAAAAAAGCAGTTACATGTGCATTTTCATTCCCAAATTTGGAATTTCTGAGTAATAAATAAAAGATATGATGAATGATAATGAATGAATAATTCAAGTAATTTAATTTCAGAATTTATCATTTTGATGAAAGGTCTGGCATACCCACAATGTGAATACTGGATAATAGCATTACATTTATTGAGGACTTATACTAGATGCTTAAGGAGCTCTGGTAGCATAGTGGTTACGAATCAGGCTGTGAACCGCAAAGTTAGCAGTTCGAAACTACCATCTGGTCCGCGGGAGAAAGATGAGGCATTCTGCTCCCATAAATATTCACAGCCTCAGACACCCTGTGCAGGGTCACTATGAGTCAGAACTGGCTCCATGGCACTTAACAACAACAACAACATAGCAACCTCACAGACACTGGAATGACACTGCCCGGTCCTGTGCCAAACTCACAATTGTTGCTAAACTTGAGCCCATTGCTGCTGCCACTGTGTCAGTCCATCTTGTTGGGGGTCTTCCTCTTTTTCATTGACCCTCCACTTTACCAAGCATGATGTCTTCCTCCACGGACTGGTGGTCGCTCCTGATATGTTTGAAGTATGAGAGATGTAGTCTGGCCATCCTGGCTTCTAAGGAGAATTCTGGTTGTACTTCTTTCAACATACTTAGTAAGATTATCTCCTTAGTGCCACTTCCATGCCTTAGTGTGTACTGTTTTCATATCGACTTAATTTGTGTTTGCATTAAGTGTTTTCAGTCAGCACTATTTCATATGGTATTTCATTCCTTTCATTAAAAGGAGTGCTGTAAATTGGATATTTTTCATCCTCTTAGGGCTTCAGTTTCTTCTTCTGTAAAATGAGAAATTTGACTATTAAATAATTTCAATTTATTTTTCAAGTTCTACTACTCGGTAATACAGTATCTATTATCTGCAAACATACAATGGAAATTGAGCGCAAGTTACACAGAAGTCTTCTTTGGAGAACAGGTTTACTCCAAAATATGGAAGCTGCTTAATGGGCCATAACTTTCCTCTTGTTCATGAGTCAGCATGAAAAATACCTCCAGAGAAGGCCACATTTATCTAAGAACACAGCTGTGTAATTCTGTATCCCTTTCCAACCCCATGGTACTGGAGATACATGCTTTTGGCGTTTTGAACAACAGTTAAATAGCATTAACCACTTTGTAAAGTCTGTAAGACCACAACTTGAAAAATCAAGCTGGTCATAAAAAACTTCAGTGGAACAAAATAGAGCTCCATTTATATCTGTTGTTAAATGCTGTCCAGTTGGTTCTGACTCATAGAGACCCTGTACATGGTTTTTGAGGCTGTACTTTTTTGAGGAAGCACAAAGCCTCCTTTCTCCTGCATTTATATATAGTACACAATAATGTTCCTCTACTTTTTATGTCATTTTCATTGATGCTGTGATACTGGTCAGTGTGGAAAAGACATTATTAGTAAACAACAACAACAACAAAAACTAAAAAATCAACCCTGAAAAAAACCCATTTGCATCATGAATTTTTATTAAACTTTTAAAATGAAACCTGAGCCCTGGTATGGCACTGCAGGATAAGTACTGGACTGGTAGCCACAAGGTTGGCTGTTCAAATACACCAGCTGCTTTTGAACACCCTATACAGGGTCGCTATGAGTTAGGTGAAAAAACACCTTTCCTTGCTAAGGAGCATATCATATCATAAGATGTCTTGAAAATACATTTTCTAACTAAATAGGCCACTGAGATAAACTTTCATTTAAAAACAAACTTTGAAGGTACTGTTGCTAAGTGGGTTGTACAAATTTTTTCACTGGAGGCCCCTTTAACACAGTGGGGGCCCCTCAGAACTCAGTGGGCAAAAACAAACTTGACGAGGTAAAATGAAGAGAAAAAAAAAAAAAAAAGAAACATTGGGATGGGGCTCGAAATCTTGTGAAGGAAAGAAAGATGTTGGCAGGGAACACAGTAAAATTGAAAAAAAGGTTAAAAACAGAATACTTGAAGTGGTCAAGTTGTAGTGAGTCCCCCCTGCCCCCTGTACATCTGATTTATATTTATGTTAATCTTCTTAAATGTTAAGTTCTGGCCAAACAATTAGAATATTTAAGCTTGTTTAGCGTTATTTCCATACACAGCATGAGACTGCATTACAGTACTGTATTATATCCTTAGGAGCAGGGGATCCATAATTCATGTAGTTCTTCTAAGGGCATCTGTCCTGCTATGAGACCACTGCCTTCCCATTGTCTAGACTGTAAGGCACCAGAAGCAATCAAACACAGGATCAATGTAACAGACAGGTGTGTCCTGGATTGTTCATATTTTCTGAATTTATAAAGCTACTCTGGAAGCAGTTAATGAATGAAAATTGAACTCAGATTCCTAATGCTTCCAAGTTATGTGCATCGATTGCTAAAAAACTCTTGTTTGTGGCATTGCTGACCAAGATGTAATATTAAAAGAGCTAGAGAAGACATAACCCAAGTGCCACTTATAATTATCCTGTTACTGTTAGAAACAGGCAACAGACCATGTCCTCAACCCCAACCACGTTTCAGAAAAGGCTGGCTCTCTTTTAAAGCTGTAAATCCCCTAGGATGAGACTTCCCCACCTGTCAGAACCTGGACGGTCTCCACAGGGGGTGCCCAGCACACCACCGCCACGCGGCGCTGAGGCCAGCCTCCCCGGTCTTGGGAGAGCTCTTTTTATTTTAAATTACAGACTTTGCAGCCACCGGATATCCTCGTTGCATTAACTAGCAGTAGCCATGTGGCTGCACTCTCGTTTCCTGACAACCACTGCATTATTTCTATTAATATCCTGTCTACGGTCCCTGGTAGAGCGATTTCTCACTCCGCCATCGCCGCCTCTTCCTCACCCCTCTCAACTCCGCGGGTTACTACACGATCGTGACCCGTGTGCCTGAACAAAGCGGAAACCATCGGAAAGTTCATTAAAACACATTGGGCGAAAGCGGCCTGGTATTGCCTCTCGACCACAGTAAACCACCCGGTCCCAGCCGTAGAAAGTGTCTCCACATCCCAGGTTTGAAAGAAGCCGACTTGCAAAGCGGAGAGGTCCGTAGCCCTGCGCTCAGTGAGATGGGCGAGGCGGGGCTGGGCGGGGCACACGCGGCCACCGCGTTCGCATTGTCCACGTTCCCCGCACCC
>NW_006408847.1:2620127-2633388 GCF_000296735.1 Chrysochloris asiatica
GATCGCTGCGAGCACCCGAGAGGAGCGTGAGCACCAGCATGGCGGGGCTCCGACGCCCGCAGCCGGGCTGCTACTGCCGCACCGCCGCGGCCGTGAACCTCCTTCTGGGCGTTTTCCAGGTCCTTCTGCCCTGCTGTCGCCCGGGAGGGGCTCAGGGACAAGGTCAGCCTTGCGCCGCTTTGCTAGAGTTCCCTCTCCACCCCGCCCCCCCTGCTTTTTCTTTTAGGGAACTGCAGAAATCTATAAGCTGGCGAGGGGAGGAAAGGGAAAGGGGCAGCAGGAGGAAGGAAAGCTGTTGCAATTCTCGGTTGATAACATTTCCTAGTCACCTCGCCTTGTACCTCCTCTCCCCGCAATACAGAGGAGGTCTTGCGGGGCTAGCGGAGAGCCGCGCAGACCGCTAGCCGCGCGCGCCCCGGAGCCTTTGTGCGCGGGCCCCGGGCGCCCCGGGCGAAGCCCCCGCTTTGTGTTCCCTGCCGCGGCCCGGGCGCCGCATTCACCCGCCCGGCATCCTGCAGCTTTGTTCCCCGAGCCTAGCCGCTCGGTAACCAGACTCACACAAGCCCGCCCCCGGGGCTGCGGGTTGCAGAGCCTTGAATGTCCGGGGGGGGGGGGTGGCTGCACCTCTCCCCCGCACGATCAGCCGCGACCGGACCGCTGGCGGATATGCGGATATATGGGGAAAGCAGAGACACGCTTTCCCCTCTCTGTCAGAGGGGCCGCCGACTTCCACCCAGTCCATTGTGTTTTTCTCCTCCACGTCGCCTTAGTATTGAGAAGGAAAATGAGACTTGTTTTGATGAGGTGGGTGGAATAGGGGGACGAGAGCGGGACAGGAAGCATGTCTTTCCGTGCATTAAAAATGCAGTGTCTTTTTTTGTGTGTGTGTTCGTGCAGCGATTGAGCCCTTGCCCAATGTGGTGGAGCTGTGGCAGGCTGAAGAAGGGGAACTCTTGCTGCCCACTCAGGTGAGGACGACCAGATGACAGGACGGGTGTGGGTGTGGGTGTGCGAGGGAGGGAGGCGGGAGGCTACCGGCTCCCCAGCGGCACCCACGGTCAGGCCACTTTGCAAGGCAAATAAACGGTCGGTCATGCCGAATCCGAACACCTGGCAGCGGTGGCCTTCCTGGCCTCCTCCCGCGCCATGTGACAAGGCGTGAGTCACGCCGGCCCCAAGTTCAGGGGTGGGAACCCAGGCCACCTCAGCAGGGCCGTGGCCAGTGGCTGCCGTGCAGAGGAAAAGGGCGGTGACTTGGCCGGTGCGTGGTCCTGGGTGGGCGAAGCACATGTGCGTTGCTGGTTCCTTGTGGATGGCATGCAGGATGGAAGATTGAGGACAGCAGAAATAGTGATTTCATAAATGCTACTGAGTGGTGTTTGCCATTAGCGTTAAATAGCTTTGGGATGAAGATGTGACTTTAAAGGATTGTAATCTTGGATTTTTTTCCGAGTGCCTTTAATTTGTGTTAGAATACACTCTCTTTAAGAACTTGAATGTCAGGTTTTTCTTTTTCTTTCTATATGATGGTGTAATGAGTGCATGCAGGAAAATAATTGCTAACAGTTTATTGGGAATCTGTTGCATTGTATAGGGTTTGTTCCTATAGCATATGCAGTGCTGCAGAGCCTTCATGTTTAAGGTTTAACTTTTAAGAGAAATTATCATTGCCTGCAAATATACATCTTTGAATATGAAATCATTGACTTTTTAAGTCAGTGACCCCAAGTGTATGTGTTTTTTCTTTATTAATATGAAAATATTCAGCTGGTGGGCTATGATTTTTAAGATGTTTATTACTTCCCACTTCAGTTGTTAAGTGCTGTCAAGTCATTTCCAACCCATAGCGACCCTGTATAGGGTTCCCATTTCAGTTGTTGTTGTTAAGTGCCTTCGAGTTGGTTCTGACCCATAGCGACCGTGTATAGGGTTCCCACTTAAGTTGTTGTTAAGTGCTATCGAGTTGGTTCCGACCCATAGCGACCCTGTATGGGGTTTCTGAGAAGCAGCTGGTGAGCTTGAACCACCGACCTTGCAGTTTAAACCGGCTTTGCAGTCTGGCCTTGAGGTTGGCAGCCTGATTGGTAACCACTATGCAACCAGAGCTCCTTCCCACTTCAGTAGGAGCACTTAATTCTACATTGTCTTTTGTGGCCATTTAGAAAAGCAGCTATAACTTCACAGAGAGTCCGGGCAATTTTGTGTTTCGGTTTTCTCCTTCTGTGACATGTATAGAGTGCTGGTTTTGAGATATTTGGAATATTCGTTTTAACCAGGGCTAATGAATAACAGCTTCTAGGCGGAGAGGTTGATTTTAGAGGGAAATTTCACCCTGGACCTTCCCTGAAGGCAGCAGGTAGGCTGAGTAAGACTAGTCCTTTGAGAAAAGGCTGCATCAGGATGGAGACCAAAGCCTGTCCCTCTCTCAAAAGTTTTTTCCCAAGTAGATTTTTTTCCCCGTTTATAAATCAGACCTGTGTTGCAGAAGGTTTGGACAATGCAGAAAGATACAAAGAAGAAAATAAATATAATTTATAATCCTACTGAAAAAACCACCCTTAAAATTTGATATTTTTATTTTTAAAAAGTTACATTTGTGTATATCAGGGTGATTCAAGAGTGAAACTAGTGACATTTTAGGCCAATAATTCTGTGTTGTTGGAGCTGTCCTGCTCTTTCGCAGGGTGCTTAGCGATATCCATGGACTTTACCCACTAGACATTGGTGGCATCCATCTCCCCACCTCCCACTTTGTGATAACCAAAAATGTCTTCAGACTTGTCTTGGGGCAGGGGGTGGAGTGGGGGCAGGGGGTGGAGTGGGGGCTGGGAATCACTGATATATGTCTTTATGTATTTGCATTTTTACTCAGTTGTAGCCTCTACCTCTTACTAGTACTGAAACCAACCCAGACTGAAAGGAAAGTAAATTACAGACTCTCATTAGTTATAGCTTGAAGATTTAGGACTTCAAGGTGAAACTGTCAAGACCTTGAGGGCCTTCAAAAGTTTGTGGAAAAATGTAATTGAAAGATAATGGAATTTCTCCATAAGCTCTTTGATACCTCCTTCTATGATATGATTTAACTATAGTATTTATAGGCACAAAACTTAATTATACAGAAATCTTAATTCCTGCTTTTGTTTATATATATGCAATGTATATTTTGCTTTTTTAAATTAGAATTTAGTAGGTGTCTTTTGGCATACCCATTCTAGAGGCATTTATAGGTAATTGAGTTTAATCAAAGATACAATGAAAGTGAAACTGGGATTAAACACTTTTATCTCTGTATGTGTACCTTTTAGAGACTATTTAACCTGTGTATGTTTAGATGGAGTGAGAGAATGTATAGCTACAGGGTCGCTGGGAGTCAGAACCAACTTGATGGCACTTAGCTCTGTTAGTGTAGTGGTTACAAGACAGGCTGCTAACGTCAGGGTCAGCAGTTTGAAACTACCAGATGTTCCGCAAGAGAAAGATGAGACTTTCTGCTCCCATAAAGATTTACAGCCTTGGAAACCCCATGCAGGCTCTCTATGAGTCAGAATCGACTCCATGGCACATAACCACCACCACCACCAACCAACAGTAACAAGAAGCATAAACTACAGAAGGAGTTTTTTTTTTGTTTTGTTTTTTTTTAAGTTTTTATTGGGAGGTTTACATGGGAGAACATCAGCTTTACACTCATCCTATCGTATTTCGTTTCATTGCATTGATTACAATCTCCTCCATGAATCGTCAGATAACCAAAGGGTACACTCCGCAAGCCTGCCCCTCGGTTGTCAGCACACAGCCCTTTTCCCTCCCTGAGTCCAGTGTCCTCAGCCGCGCCATCTATCCATCCCTGGTGTCACTGCCTCTCTGGGTAGGGTCCCGCTCTCCATTTCTCTGCACTTAATGGTCTCAGGGACCTCCACTCCTGGGCTACAAAGTCCATCACTTTCCTCCTTTTGTCAAAAAACATCTGCCTCTTCATTTCCTACCCTCACCGTCAGTCCTGATGGCAATCATTCACTATTGTACCACAAGAGTCTTATCCCCATATCTTTCGCCAGCCCGGTTCCAACAGATTGGAAATCATTCAGTGGTGATTCTACCTTCCCCTGCCCTGTCTGGACCTAGGCTCCCTCTTGAAAGTTTGTAAGCCAGTCACTTCTTGCCTTTCTAGGCCCCCCATTTTGGGTAGCCAATGTCTAAGGTGCCCATCCCTGTCAACCCTGTGTACCGAGGGGATGGGAGTGATCCTCGCTGTAAAGATTTGTTCCCTTTTTTGAGCTGCTACATCCATAAGTATAGGTAAAGTTCATCAAATTGTAGCAGGTTACTAATTTTTTCCCCCCCTCTTCAGGAAAGGTATTTTTAAGAAATTCTTTTTAAGGTGTTTTGAAAAATTTTTTTTTTTTTTTAAAAGGGGTTGCCTCATGGGTGTCATATAGGATCTTCTGGAAAGAGGATTGTTTATAGATGTTGTTTCAATTTAAGGGTTTTCTGTTTAATTAATAGTAGGGGAGTCCTGATGTAGTACTGTAGGACCAGCACTGGACTGCTAACCACAAGGTCAGTGGTTCAAACCCACCAGCTGCTCCTTGGAAACTCGATACAGAGTTGCTCTGAGTTAGAACTGATTTGTTAAGTGCCATCGAGTCGGTTCTGAACCATAACAACCCTATATAGAGTTTCCTAGGAGCAGCTGGTGACTTTGAACTGCAGACCTTGCAGTTCAAACCAATCTTGCAGTCCTGTGCATTAGCCCACAGTGCCACACCAGGTTTCTTAGAGGAAGACTTGCAGATGGACTAAGAAGAACTTAAGTTTATCCAGTGATAGGTGGAGTAGGAACAGCAGAAGATATGGCATTAAAGAAACAGGAAAGAAGATATACGTATTTGCCAACACTAATTATTTATATGGAGTCCTGATGTGGATAAGCACCAGACTGCTAATTGCAAGGTTGGTGGTTCAAGTCCACCTGCTGCTCCTTGGAAATTGTATACAGGGTTGCTATGGGTCGGAACCTACTCGATGGCATTTAACAATAATTATTCAATTACTTTTTTTGAAAATGTTTTCTGTTGCATGGGCCTTTTATTATTATTTTTTTTTTCAATTTTTAATGGGTCTGTTAAGTATCAGTGAACAATTTTGACTGTCAGTTGAAAGGTTGGAGATTTGAGTCCACCCACCCAAAGGCGTCTCAAAAGAAGGGTCTGCCGATCTACTTCTGAAAAATTACTGTAAAATGCTGTCAAGTTTGCTTAATTCTTAGTGAACCCTGTATAAGGTTTCCGAGGAGCAGCTAGTGGGTTTAACCTGCCAACCTTGTGGTTCGCATTTCAATGCTGATCCTATGGTGCCACACCAGGACTGAAAAATTTGCCCTTGAGAACCCTATGTAGCACAGTTCTACTCTGACACATATGGGACCACGATAGGTTGGAATCCATTTCATGGCAACTCTTTTTCTGAGGGCCCAAGAATTTGAATATTAGAAACTAAGTAACGCAATTGGATTGCTAAACTGCCAGGTCCTCTGAGTAGGCTGAATGGATCTGTTTCCTGCATTCATTTCTTTTTTAGCTTTATTCGTTCACCACTGTATCCTCAGTTTCATCATCAGCTAAATGAAGGTAGCAATAGTGCCGACCTCAGAGGATTGCCTTGAATTTTACATACTACCTTTTATTTTGGCGGTATCTCAAGTAAATCCTAGATTTTGGTCATCGGAGAGCATGAAACAGCTTCCCTGCTTTGAAGGGGCAGAAACAGTGCAGATAATGCAACATGCTTTACAATTATGTAGATAAGGTATTTTATACATATCTTTTTAATATATAGTCTTTGGTTACGTTGTAAAATATTTTGGTGCGAGAACATAAAACCTATATTTATGCGTGATGATAATGATAACTTAAAATTAGCTATCGAGCTGTTTCTGCCTCATGGCACATGTTTTGGAGTAAAACTGAGTTCCACAGGGTTTTCAGTGAGTGATTTTGTTGGAATTAGATTGCCAGTCCTTTCTTCGGAGGTAATTCTGAGTAGACTCAAACCTACATCTTTTAAGTTATCAGCTAAGCATGCTAATCGTTTGAATCACCCAGACACTCCAAGGTGATAATGATAGGAAGGAAGGGAAAAAAGACCAAAACAAAGCAAGTTAGTAAGTAATTTTATTCTTAGATATACAGAATTTTTCCTTTCCTCTAACTGTACTTTGGGTATATTAATTATCAGGAGGGACCAGTCCCTGGAGAAGGACATTATGTGTGGTGAAGTGGAGGGTTAGTGAAAAAGAGGAAGACCCAAATGAGATGGATTGGCACAGTGGCAGCAGCAATGGGCTCAAGTGTAGCAATGATTGTGAGGTTCGCACAGAACTTGGCAGTGTTTCCTTCTGTTGTGCATAAGGTCGCTATGAGTCGTGCATAAGGTACTGACTCACTAGCACCTAACAACAGAAAATCTATATTTCAACTATAAATCAAAACATTGAATCCAAAGTGGTGATTGTTAGAAACCAAACAAATGTTTTTGTTAGCTTACTCTGTGTGTGCAAAATACTGTGCCTTGCACCTTCTTCCCTTAACCTTTAAGGTCAAAACTTTTCATGATTCCCCATATCCAGAGTCATATCCACTTGACCTGCTCTAGCCTTCAGGACCTTTACCATCTGACCCCTGTCTGTAGCTGTGGTAAGTCCCCTAGGATGCTCACACCAATGTGACTCTTAGCTGAGGAACCTCAGTGTATATCTGTTGAATAAAAGAAGGAATGTGGTGGCCAGTCTTTCAGTGGCATTTAAGGAACCCTGGTGATGCAGTGGGTAAAAGTCTGGGCTGCTAACTGCAAGGTCAGTGACTTAAACCCACCAACATCTCCCAGGAAGACAGATAAGGCTGCTCAGTGAACATTTGTTATCTTGGATGCCCTAAGGGCGTCCTATACTCTGTCCTATAGGATCATGATGAGTCCAGTGATGGCTGTGTGTTTGGGGTTTGGTTTTGTCCTTCTTTGGGTTTCTCATAGTGTTGTGAGCATTTGGGTTCCCTAGCCCTTGTTTTGGGGTATGTTGTTTGTCCTGTGTTCTCCTTAAGAGGTTGTGGGCTTCTAACACATGTGGCAACCACAGTCTGTGTTTAGTAGGCCTTCAGTGGTTAACACATAGTCTTTGTGAAGCAAAGGCACCTGTTTCAATGCCCTGCCTATTTCCCTCTTTATAAGGTTGGCAAGTTCTGAAGATATGCTTTACAGGTGAAATGGCTTCAGGCTTGATTTTCTATTGTTTAATAATCATATTTTTAAAAGCACAACAATTCTGTCAATAACAAGAGCAGCGTAGTACCTTCAGGCTTTGCTGAAAAGATTCATTCCTGATGCCCCCTGGTTAACAGGTTTTAGACACAGGCATTGGTGCTCAGTACCAGCAGCTGTCCCCTGATGTAGACTTGTGTTGATTTGGGTCTGGGAGAGGTAAATTTAGTGCTCCACAGGCCTGGTGTGCTCTTTTAACTAATACTTTGCATAGGCTTAGAACAGTGAGGACTTGGGATAAAGTGATGAGTAAGGTAGTCTCTACTTTTAAACACCACGTGTCTTTCCACCCTCTGCACCCTGGGAATGTAGGTAACGGAAACTGGTAGAAAATGAAACAGGAAATGGTACAGTGAGCATCTGAATTCTTTTTTATTATCTCAGGTACTGTGTTATATAATAGCCTCTTGTTCCAGTCAGTGAATCATTGACTAATACTTGGAAATCTTTTTGTTAGCAGGATTTATTTTTGGTGTAATCTCCGTCTACTATCAGCATTAAAAAAAAAATGTGAGTTGGATGCTATACCTACATTGTTCAAGTGCATTATGAGTTTTAAATCATGCTAATATGGCACTGAAGGTTAATGTGCTGGACTGCAAGGTCTGTGGTTCAAGCTTACCAGTCGCTCCTCAGAAACCCTATACAGGGTTGCTGTGAGTTGGAACTGACTCGATGACACTTTACAACAATAACAATCCATTAAAAACTGTAGAGTATTATGAACTGACTTGAGAAACAAGAAAATTAAGGCACGCAAAGTTTAACTTGCACAGGTTAGTAAGGAAATGGTGGTGGTAGAATTTGAACCTAGGAAGTATCAAACTCTAGAGCCTCTTCCCCCCCCTCATTATTTTTTTTTTTAAAGCTTTTATTGTGAGTTGAGTGATAGTTTACATGGGAGAACATCAGTTTTTCACTCATCTTACTGTATTTCATTGCAATGATTACAGTTTCCTCTATGCATCATCATTTAACAGTATTTGCTTTTGTTGCCTCTGTTTTGTTTTGTTTTTTATGTACACAAAAATACTCAGAAATATTTAATCATTTAAACAACTAAAGGGCACAATCTACAAGCCTGCCTCCTGGCTGCCAGCACACAGCCCTTCTCTTTCCATGAGTCTAGAGTCCTCAGCTGCTCTATCTCTCCATGTCATTACCTCTGCCTCCATCTCTGGTATCACTGCTTCTCTGGTTCGGGTCTCACGTTCCTCTCATGCTCTTCTCTCTTGATGGTCTTAGGGTCCTCTGTTCCTGGGATGTAAGTTAACTAAGATTAACTACTTCTTGTTACGAATTGGGCTGCGAACTGCAAGGTCAGCAGTTGGAAACTACCAGCTGTTCCGTAGGAGAAAGATGAGGCTTTCTGCTCCCATAAAGATTTATAGCCTCGGAAACCCTGTACAGGGTCGCTATGAGTCAGAACCGACTCCACGGCACATAACCAACCACCACCACCACCCCTTAAGTTACAAAACTTCTGCCTTAACAGTTGTGACAGCTGCAGTTAGTCATGATAACAGTTACTCACAATTGAATCAAAAGACTCTTATTGCTGTCTCCTTTCACCAGACCCATCTAGACAAGATGAAAAGTATTTAGTGGGGATTCTACCTCCCCACATATACACTCTGAAACTAAACTCCCTCTTGAAAACTTGTAAGCCAGCCATTTCGTGCCTTTATAGTCCCCCTTCCCCCCCCCCCCCTTTAAGGCAGCCAATGTCAAAAGTTGCCCCATCCCTGTCAACTGAGGGGGTAGGCTTGATCCTTGATGTGAAGACGCCTTCCCTCTTGGTTGGTATTTTGAGCTACTACATTCATAAGTATAGGTCAAATTCATCAAATTGTAGCAATTTTTACTTTCTTCTTTGTCAGATTTCTTTATCTTCCTCTAGTTGAGCTCTGATCATCAAGCCATTGAAGCTAGGTCAAATGGGTACTATCTGCAAGTTTGGGTGTTCTTGTGCACCTCCCCCCACCTCATATCAGTTGGATACTTTATTCTCGGCTCTAACCCTCCATGGCTAGGTCAGTGTCCATGGGCTCAGTAGTTCCCAAGTCTCCCCAAACTTCAACCAAGCAGATCTTCCTTCTCTCTCTCATCTCGAGGTCGGCAGGAACCTATGGAACATGGTCAAACTCAGCCCATGTCTTCATTACTGCCTTTCCCCCACTTCTCTCACATGTAGACCAATGCTATCACTAGCGAGCTTCCATGCCTGCTTGTGTGTTCCCTTTGAGTTTCAGTCTTGGATGGAGGTTTGTCCTGAAGGACAAACTTGATTGTTTGCCTTGATGCAGTGCCCATGTTTTTATTTTATTTTATTTTATTGTGACTTAAATGATAGTTTACATGGGAGAATATCAGCTTTACACTCATCCTATCATATTTCATTTCATTGCAGTGGCTATACAATCCCCTCCATGCATCATCATTCAATAGCATTTGCTTCTATTTCCTCTGTTTTTTTTTTTTTTTTCTTTCTTTCTTTTCGAATGTACACCAAAGCACTCAGGAATATATATCATCATTCAGACAACCAGAGGGCATACCCTGCAAGCCTGCCCCCCAGCTGCCAGCATACAGCCCCTCTCCCTCTATAGTCTAGAGTCCCCAGCTGCTCCATCTCTCCACATCATCGTCTCTGCCTCCATCTCTGGCATCACTGCTTCTCTGGATAGGGACCCACACTCCACTCTTCTCCCTTGATGGTCCCAGGGGCCTCTGCTCCTGGGCAGTGCCCATGCTTTTAATGACTATGTTACTGTGTGAGTTTTAGCTCAGTCTGACCGGGAGAGAAGTTAGGTGGTGATAAAGTTTTCACATGGGGGAAAATTATTTTATGTTCTGTTTTGATTTGGAAAAAGTTGCTTAGTGGTTATCAAATGTAGTCATAGTCTCTTGTCCAAAGGGGCATCCAAAAGTTTGTGGAAAATGCCACTGCCCTTTTATTCCATTTTCCCACGAACTTTTTGAAGCCCCCTGGCATTT
This sequence comes from Chrysochloris asiatica, assembly GCF_000296735.1. Taxonomy (NCBI): domain Eukaryota; kingdom Metazoa; phylum Chordata; class Mammalia; order Afrosoricida; family Chrysochloridae; genus Chrysochloris; species Chrysochloris asiatica. Next base: position 2,630,442 of record NW_006408847.1, read on the forward strand.
TAAGAAACAGCTAGACCATATTTAGCCCTGTAGGTATATCTTGAGTATCTGCTATAGGACAAGTACTATTTGTTGAGATTTCATGATGAAACCCCCCGAAAAATCCCTGCCCTTGTGAAGCTTGCAGTAATGGAGACGTATGGATATTGACTGTGGATAAGCTGTAGGATAAACATTAGACTGCCAACCACAATGTCAGCAGTTCAAACTCACCAACAGCTCCTCAGAAACCCTATACAGGGTCATATGAGTCAGAACCAACTCACTTAACATTAAACAGTAGATAATAGGAGTAGTCCTGGGGTGGCACTGAGGATCACCACTGGACCGGAAACCGTAATGTAGGTGGTTCAAACCCACATGCTGCTTCTTGAAATGAACTTGAAGGCACAATCTGTTAGAAAGTGATAGATGCTATGGTGGGCAAGTGAAAGAGAAGTGCTGGGGAATGGTGGTAGTGGTGGGCATTGTACTGTTAAGTCCCTTGGTCAAAGTAGGACTCTGAGCAGGTGATACCTGAGACAATCCTAGAAATACCAGAGTTAAAACACCCAGTGTAAGTGCCCTGAGGCCATGCCAAGAGGCTGGGTGGAGGTAGAGGCTTGACAGGATTTAGTCTCTGCCCTTTGAAAACCCAGTGTTATTGGTGAGATAAGGTTGGTAATACCAGGAGATAACAATCAAGTGTTGAAATGTAGGAATTGAAAGATAAGGAACCATGTGTATTGGAGAGGCCAGTTAAGACTTTAGGGGGAGGGTGGGACAGTTTAGATGTTTAATTAGCAAACATGGGACTGGGGCCTAGCCTAGAGCCTCCCATGGCAGACAGTTGGATGTTTTTGTGTTGACATTTACATTGGAGATGAGAGCACTTGCTGCTGAGTGTGGCTATCGAGGTTGGGAATGAATATGCTGAGGCTGATGTTGGACTGTGTGGACCTCGCTTAAGGAGTTTGGAGTGTATCTGACTGGCAGTTAGAGAGCCATTGTACATTCTGGAGTGGGGATTAACATGATTATAAGTGCTGGGTCTATACCACTTTTGAGTAAATAATGATTAATTCTGAGGAAGACTGATCCCTCACAATGATGCTTTGGGTGGTTGAAGGTTGTTGTTAAGTGCCGTTGAGTCGATTCTGACTCATGGAATTTTCATGGAACAGCTAGTGAGCTTGAACCACCGACCTTTACAATTCAAACGTCTTTGCAGTCTGATGCATTAGCCCACAGCGCCGCACTAGGACTCTGCTTTTCAGGTAAATAACGATTAATGCTGAGGAAGCTTGGTCTCTCACAGTGATGCTTTGGGTGGGTGAATGTAGGAAAGTCTAAATAAGCCTTAAACTAGAGGAAAATCTCTGAATGTCTCTTCTGGTAAGCGAGGCTTATGATACTAATGGTGTGGGCTAATTTGCTGCCAGAGGAATGGAGAAGTAAGGACAGGCCTGAACTGTATTTCAGATGAGTGGGTATGTCTTCATGGTTGGAGGTGAAGGGAGGAGAACAGTACAGGTGACCCTAATTTTTGCCCAGGGGCCAAGGGGCGTGTGTCCTTGACATGTTGAAACAGAAGCCAGTTGCAGGGACCTCTGAGGTTGCTGGTCATCTTTGTTTCTGGGGAGCTGAAGGTGAGGTGCCATTCATATATTCTGAAGGCATTTGGAAATAGGCCTAAAATACTCAGAATTTTTTTAGGTAAAGTAATTCATTCTATAAATATTGTGGAACACCTACCATGTGTTGGGCACTGGGCTAGGTGCTGTGCTGAACAAAATCACATGCATGAATCTTGGCTTTTCTGGAAATGTAGGTATAATATCAAGCAAGCACATATGTGTGAGAGGAACATGAGGCTGTTTCAGAAAGCTTATTGTCTTGAAAACCCCTGTGGAGCAGTTACTCTGTGTTCTATGGGCGTCAGTGTTTTCGGTGAGTTACGCACAAGTGTGAGTGAGAAGTTGGAGCTAGAGACTAGGGCTTTGAGCTTCATGGTTATAAATCCAGATTCGCTTTCTGAAGTAATTAGTGTAGAGGAGGCCGAAGAGAGCTGAGGGCTAGGTGCAGGAGAACTGTGACAGCCACAGGTGGGAGGGGAAGGGCAGCCAGTCAGTATTGCTACTAAGTTAGAGAGAAGCTGGAGAAACAGGAAGATTTCGTTTCCCTGAAGCCAATGGTGATGAGCTTCACAAAAGAATACTGTGTCATTTGACTGGAGAGAGTGTCTGCCAGGCATATCACAAATGTATTGATCAATACGCTCTTAGATTTCTGTTTGAAGCACCGTAACTTTCAGTCCTTACATTCTAATTACATGTGATCACGCTTCAGCATGGTAAGTCTGGGAGAAGATTTTGCATTGTTTTAGTGTGATATTTATGCCATTTATAAAATTATCCACTTTTTTTGTGTGATGTCAAAACATAACAGGCATTCATTTATGGGATTATGAGCTTAGCAGAGCATAATTTCTGTGTGTGGAAATTGTAATTATTATTGAACTGAGGGCTCTTGAAGAGAAGAGAAGTGATGTTAAAACTAATTTTGAGATTATGTTTAGCTTGTACTTAGAAACAGGTAGAATATTTACTTATAGTAACTACCAAAGGAATCACATGACAATTTTTTTCAGTTGGTACTTTATTGAATGCCTGCTCTGTGCCAGGCACTGTTCATTACCCTTGGCTCAGATTTGAAGAAGTATTTCTTTTGAACAGTCTGTGTTCCTTTGAAGCAACTGTTTAATCATTTTCTTTTTCAATAGGGTGATTCTGAAGAAGATATGGAGGAGCAGTCTCAAGAACAAAGGTGAGGAAAAACGTGGACATTAATTCCTGCGTTTTAAATATTCCTGTCCTTTGGATACCATCATAAATTTTTGTGTATATTTGTATGTTTTTTGTATATCTAATATTATCTGCATTATACCCTTCTCTTGGACAATTGTGGT
>NW_006408847.1:2634006-2667779 GCF_000296735.1 Chrysochloris asiatica
CCCCCCCCCCTTTCCATATATTCACAACTTTACTTTTTTTTCTCATGCCTTTTCTCTTATTCATAAACATCTGTCTGTTGGGAAAAAGATGTGGCAGTTTGCTTCCTTGAAGATTTACAGCCTTGATAATCCTGTGGAGCAGTTCTACTTTATCCTGTAGGGTTGCTACGAGTCAGAGTCCACTCAACAGTGTGTTCTTTTGGTATAGAATAATGAGGTAGATGGGGTGGGCAGGTGAGGCCCTTTTTAGGTGGTAACTTTCTATTTAAATTCTGGGTATATGTAAGAACAACAATACAGCAAACAGAGAAGAGTACCCTAGGCATAGGGAATAGCAGGTGCAAAGTAAGGCTCTGACTCAGGAAGCGTTGGCAACAATTCGGGAACTCAAGGAAGGCCAGTGTGGTTTGTAGGATAGTGAGAAGAGGTAGAGGTAGGTACGCCTTAGAGGCCATGGTAAGGAGTAGTTTTTCTTCTAAGTGTGAGCGTGTGTTGTTAAAGAATTTCAAGCATCAAAAAAATGTAAATTTTATTTTTAAGAGAAAAGCTTCATTTTGTTCAGTTATTGTAATGCTATATTAATGTATGATTTTTGGATAAAACAGTGAGTTTATTTAAGGGACAGAACTTATGAACAAAACTTCCATTGACATCTGTTTATGTGAACAAGCTTTCTTTATGCTTACATTAAAAAAGAAGAAATAATAAAAGGAAAAGAAAATTTAAGTTTCAGTTGATGCTAACTAATCCTGTCTCTTTCTAGTAAGTAATGTTAATTCACAGATACACTAACCAGTTGCAGTAGGGGTGGGGAGATTAGAAAACTCTATCCATTTCATTGGAGTCCTTGTGTGGAGCTGTGGGTTAATGCGCTGGACTGCAAAGTCAGTTTGAACTGCAAGGTCGGCGGTTCAAGCTCACCAGCCACTCCTTGGAAACCCTTTGCAGGGTTGCTATGGGTCAGAACCAACTCAACAATTACAAAAAACATCCATTTTGCTAATGATGGATAAAATCTCAATAAAATGGTACTTACTTTGTTTACTTTATCAGTTATGTACTAATACAAATTATAATGATGACTTAATTCAGTAGAAAAGTATATTTAACACATAGACCCTGTGACCATTTGTGTGTTGTTGTTAGGTGATGTTGAGTTGATTCTAACTCATAGCAGCCCTGTACACAACAGAACGAAACACTGTCTGGTCCTATGTCATACTCACAACAGTTGTTGCACTTGAGCCCTTTGCTGCTGCTGCTGAGCTAGTCCAACCTGTTGGGGGTCTTCCTCTTAGCTAACTTTCCACTTTACCAAGTCCCCTTCTGGGACTAGGCCCTCCTAATAATATGTCTGAAATATGAGAGACAAAGTCTCACCATCTTGGCTTCTAAGGCATTCTGAATGGCTGTCCTTTTTCCGACACAGATTTGCAATGATTAAGTCATTGGTCTTGGAAAATTATATCATGCGATCTCCAGCATCATTTCTATCATCAAGGTCATATTTTCCAACTACTTAACCTTCTTTGTTTCCAACCTTTGCATTTCAATCGCCAGTAATTATCAATACATCTTGATTGCGTGTTTGATCAATTTCAGACAGAATGCTGGTAGAATTGTTGAGTTTCATCATCACTGGCTTTAGTGGTTGATGTGTAAATATGAATAATAGTGGTATTAACTAGTTTTCCTTGTAGGTGTATGGATATTATCCTATCACAGACAGTGTTGTACTTCAGTGCAGATCTTGAAATGTTCATTCTTTTTGATGAATGCTATGCGATTCCTCTTGAACTTGTTGTTACCGGCATAGTAAATCAAATGTTGTCAGATTCAGAATGGCCAGTACCAATCCATTTCAGCTCACTGATGCCTAAGATATCAATGTTTATTTGTTCCATTTCATTTTGACAACTTCAAATTTTCCTAGATTCATACTTCGTACATTCCATGTTCCAATTATTAATGGATGTCTGCAGTTGTTTATCCTCATTTTGAATGGTGTCCCATCAGCAAACAAGGCCATATTCCATTCACGTCATCACATTCAACTCCACTTTGAGAAGTCAGCTCTTTCCCAGTCATATTTTGAGTGCCTTCCAACCTGAAGGGCTCATCTTCTAGCACTGTATCTGGTGCTATTCAATATTCGTTTCATCTTCTGGCACCATATCTGACAATGTTCTGCTATTATTCATAACGTTTTCAGTAGCTAACCATTTAAAAATAGTCAGCCTTTGCAACCTTAGTCTGGAAGCTCCGCTGAAACCTGTCCACCGTGGGAGACCCTGTCAGCATTAGAAATACCAGGGGCATAGCTTCCAGCATAACAGTAACATGCAAACCACAACAGTAGGACAAGTGGTGGCTTATAGACATAGGGACAACTTTATAACAAGCATGTACCAAAAAACTCTGAAGTCTTAATTCAAATACAGAAATAATATGATGGTAAACAGAGAAACATTGAAGTTGTCAATGGCTTAATTTTGCTTGGATCCACAATCAGCTCTTATGGAAGCAGCAGTCAAGAAATCCAAGGACACATTGCTGTAGGCAAATTATGCTGCACCTTTTAAGTATGTCGAAGAGCAAGGGTGTCAGTTTGAGGACTAAGGTGCACCACACTCAAACCATGGTATGTTTCATTGTCTCATGTGCATGTGAAAGTTGGACAATGAATAAGGAAAATCACAGAAGAATTGATATACTTGAATTACTGTGTTGGAGAAGAATATTGAGAGTACCATGGACTGCCAGAAGGACAAACAAATCTGTCTTGTAAGAAGTACAACTGGAATGATCTTAGAAGTAAAGGTGGGGAGACTTCGTCTTTTACTCTATGGACATGTGGTCAGGAGTGACCAGTCCCTGGAGAGTGACACTGGTGAAACGGAAGTTCAGAGAAAAAGGAGAAGACCGCCCCCCTCACCCCCAACAAGATGGATTGACCCAGTGGTTGCAGTAATGGGCTGCTTCATTCTGTTGTACGTATGATTGCTATGGGTCACAACTAACTGGTCGCCACCTTAGCAACAACATCCATGGTTTTGTTTCAAAGGGCTTTGAACATAAACCTATACGTTGTTTGTTGTTAAGTACACCAGGGTTGGTTCCGACTCATAGCGACCCTGTGTAGGGTTTCTGAGGCACGTCTGGTCAGTTTGAACCACCAACCTTACAGTTAGGAACCCAGTGCTTAATCCTATAATGCCACACCAGGACCCCAAAGCAATATGGGGAGCAGGAAATAGAAATAAGGGTTCCAGGAGAAAAACAAGGAAGACTCTATTAATGTATTTTTTTAAAAAATGGATGATGGTTCATGTTAGTGCAGTGATATTTAGAGTTCACTGTATATAATTTAGACAGTGTTTGTGATTTTTATTTAAAATGTTCATTATATACTATGTACTGAAAATTCATTCTGTCTTAGCATTTAAACTCACAATGTAAAATTTAAGATGTGGGACAACTTAAACATGTGTGACAGGGTTCAAAGTTGGGTATATGGGACCAGAAAAAGGTGAGGGAAGCTGGTGGCACTTTGGTCTTAGGTGGTGGCAGTGAGAGTGGAGAGGCATGGGAAGTTTTGAATGTATTTTTGAGGTATAGTAGATGAATGACTAGTTGATTTAGTTGTGGAGTGTAAGAGAAAGAGGAATCACGGAGCACTTGTAGAACTTGGCTTATGTATCTGCGGATATGATGATGTATGTGCCGGGTAAGGGTTTGTTTAGTGGGAGGGATGTAAGAGCGCTGGTTGTCTCCTGGGAATTTTAGACCTGCTTTGACATGTCCAAGTGGAAATGGCAAGTAGGCAGCTGGATCTGTGAGTGCGGCTAGGAAGGCCTGGGCTATAGGTACCAGGGAAGGATGTCTTCAGCTCAGATAGCCTTAATGCATGGACTTTTGTAATCTCCCTTGTTTTAGATGCTTGTCTTTCACTCATCAGAACTGGTTTCTCCACCCACCCTCCATTTTTTTTGTGAAGTTTAGAGACATTATTAGACCTTATCAGAAGCCCTGATGGCACAGTAGTTACAGCACTCATCTGTTAACCGAAAAGGTTGACAGTTCAAACCCACTGGCTGCTCTGAGAGAAAGATGAGGTAGTGTGTTTCTGTAAAGATTACAGTCTTGGAAACCTTATGAGGCAGTTCTCCTCTCTCCTGCAGGGTTGCTATGCATTGGAATTGACTCCAAGGCAACACATTTGGCTTGGTTTGGGCTAGATTTTTATCCTTACTGGTCTTTTTGACACTGTGCCAGATTATCAGAATGAAAGGTATGAAAGTGAGGACGAATTGAATCATTGACAGAGAACATTGGCTTTCAAACTTTTTGACAGCAACTGATTTTGTATTACAGTTGTGTGTTTATACATAGGCATATATTTGAGCCTATGAATATGTACTTGCAGGCATTTGTTCATAAAAAACAAACTGACATTTCACAGAGCTGTACTTTTTTTTACTACCCAAGATGTACTCTATTTCATTTAAAAAAGTAATAGTTGTTGCAAACCGGACTGATTTAAAAACTCCTTAATGAATTGTGGTTCACAGTTTGATCAACCCCAATTGAAATGTTTTACTTTCTTGGTATCAAATGTCCCAGTATTTTGCTGTTATTTTATTCCTAGTTACTTTGCTTTTAACCTGCTTTCCAACCTTCTGTTTCTTTTGGCCTTTTTTAGCTGAGATCTGTGCCTTATAAATATATGAGAAAGCTTCAAAAAGTCAGTGGAAAAATTCCATAATCTTTTAATTCCATTTGTCCTCGAATTTTCTGAAGCCCCCTTGTATAAAGAGAAGATCATGACATGGGTGGGGTGCTGTCCTTAGATAAGCTTTGTTTCCATTTTCTGAAAATGTAGAGTGTAGGATTCTCTCCTAGAATTATTTCTGTAAGTGTAATAATGTTCTCTGATTGGTGAATTATTCACCTAAGCATTGACTATTCATAAATCTTCTGCACAGTTGATAATTTTCTAATTCAATTTTTCAATTCCCCCCAAACCCAAAAACCTACAACCATATCTAACCATGAAAAAAGCATCAAAACAAAAACAAACCCAAATTGAGTGAGGGTTTCAATTGGTATGGACTCATGGATATTTATTTTATGCTTTGGGTTGTAATCTAATACTAAGTTTGCCCTGCTGTTTTAAAGTTATTCTTATTTATGAAGCCTTTAATCTTTACACATTTTCCAAACCTTTTTATGACTTAAATTTTTATTACCACCTCACAGTGCCAACTCTTAGTGATGGTAAGGTGGACTTGAAGTCAATAGAACGAACCCTTAAATGTTAAACATGAATGCATTTTCTCTGGAAGTACCCAAAAGGAAAAACAGCTACTAATTTGGGACTTGAAAAATAAACCTGACCATAAAAACAGAATCTCAGTGTGTTCTAAGAAAAAGATAGGTGGAACTGACAACTGCCCCTGTAGGGAAATGTAGATAGTGAAGTTTTTGTGTTTCACTTCCAGGGCTGCCCAAGATGGGGCCAGAACCTAGCTGCCGTGAATCCCTAGGTGCAGTGTTCTAGAGCAGCTTGGCCTTTTATCTGAAAACCCAGTTTGGGGAAGCTTTCAGGGTAATTGGCCTCATTGAAGTTTGTGTTTATATTATCCTAACTTCATCTTCTGCAGAGGCTATGTAATTGTATTTGGTTGAAAGCCAGAAAAGCAATATTTGAAAAAACTTTCCCCTCTTTCCTCTCCCTTCCTATTTTTCTCCTGGGTGTTCTCAAATTTCAGCCGTGTTCTCTTCCTTTCCTGAGAAAGAAGCATTGCTGTGGGGGATTCAGTGTTGAGAGCAAACGAGAGCTGACTTTTCTGTACAGACGTCTCTGATACCTCCTTTTTTTCCTCTGTGTGCTTGTTAGATTATGGTATGTTTAATCACTGGCAGAGTATGAATAGTATATTATTTCAGTGTCTAAAGGTGGTCATAAAAGTCATAAAGACTGACTAGCTACTGACAATGTCTGTGAAACGATTTAAAACATTTAAAAAATAAAATTACTTTTATCTGATTAGTAACAGCAGCAAAAAAACGTGTTTTCCCGAAACGGTTTAAGTCTGTTACAGGCAGATCCTGAGTCAGAACATGAATATCTTGTTAAGCTTTCAGAGACATACTGAAAGATATAATTGCAGACAATAAATGACATAATCTTTGGGGGAAACTTCTTTTTGGCAGTGAAGGGGATCTCAGAGCCCCCACAGCGAGTGGAACTACTTTACACTTTTCTTTGTTCTCTTGAAGAAATTGAAAGCAGTGTGTTTTTTTTTAAAAACAAAAACAAGTTCTTTTATCATGTGGTCTTCATACTTCTGAACTTGAATGTGCACTCCCTAGAGTTCAGTCTTGGAACTCTCTCTGTTACTACTTTGTCATCTGTTGTGTTGGGTTTTTAAACATATGAGGAAGTTGACTGCAGGCTGTTATGTCTTCTGACCAGTTGTCTCACCTGGTTCTAGACTGTTCTGTTGCCTCCAGAGGTCTTCCTTTGAGTAGCCTTCAGGTGTCAAAAAATTAGTTGTCCTGAACTGAGCTCCTTGGCTCCTTCCCTGTCCTTTTCTATCCTCCCACAGCTGCTTTTGCAGTAGCGTCATCCCTCGTGGTGAATGACAGCACTATGCATTCATTTATCTAGCAACGACATTGGGATGCCGTTCTTGACTCTGCATGCTGTCACACCTCCAGGTATATATATCTGGATCTTCTTCTTCCAGTGGTCTCCCCATCTCCCATTTTATAGCTACTGAGCTTGTTTACATTCCCACCAGAGCTGATGCATTTAAAACATACATCATTTCCTCTTGAAAACAAACGTTTCCTGTGGACCACGTGACCTCCAGACTAAAGTGCAGACTCCTGAGTTAAGTGTAGTTGCTCTCCTCTTCAGCCTTCACCCCATACTGTGTCTGTCCTCCCTACATTCAGACTGCGCTCAGTTTTTTGCTGCATCACTCTTCTCTGCTGACTACACCCTTCTCCTGGCTAACCCTCTTAGTTCAGATTCGTGTGGCACCCTGGCGCTTGATCTCCTGCTCTGAAATTGCCTTTCTCAGCATACTCAAGTCCTGTCTGAGTCTCAGTCATCTTTGATTTCCCAGCACTCAAACCTGGTACCTGAGGTGTAGAGGACCTTCGGTAAAAAACTTAGGTAAAGGACTGTTAAACTGGAATGGAAATTCATGTTTTTGAATGTAGGTCTTTTAACTGATTACTTGTTATGCTTCCCATGTTCATTTCATATCCACGCCCCAAACCATATTTGCCAATAAAACCATAGTTTTAGTTTTAACTGTAGTAGAGTTTGTGGCTTTTTAATTGGGTCTTTGCAGTTGGTGTGTTTTTAAAGGGAATGGGTGATTCGCTTTGTCCGGGTGTACCCCATGGGACTGTCTACAAGGTTGTTTGGGTTTGGAAGGTTAAGAGTGAATGAATTCAATTAGGGTCTTCATGGATACAAATGTAAAATGAATTTTCTTTGGTTGCAAAAGACCTCATAGTTTAAGTATTTTCCTTAACTAAGCAGGGTTCTTATTAAAATTGTTTTCAATCCATAAAACCCTTCTCAGGGTTTTATGTTGTGAAATATCTAGCAAAGGGTTTTGACCCTTCCTTTGTAATTATTTAGCCCTTAATTGAAATCACTTAGCAAAATAGTAGTTTTGTAGTTTTGTACAATAGCATCAGTATCTTAGTTTTGGTTTTCATTGAAAGTCTTACTTCATCTACCTGTAACTTCCTGGGGTGCCAGGGGTGATTAGAGTTTGTGTATTTAGAAAAATATATTTGAAGCTTTGATAATTCAAGGCACATTTGGAAGCATTTGTCAAAAATAACTAATGTCAGTATTCCATTCCTTAAATGAACACAAGTAGAATTGAAGTTTTGAGAGGGTGGATGATTATTGTATGGAAATGTGAATCCAACTTTTGGACCTCTGTGTTCATATCACCGTACACGTTATTTTAGACTAAAAGTTTATTTTAAGAAAAGTGGTTTAACCTTAAAAGTCCAACTGTGTGCTGTCTTCATTTCATATGCCACTCAGTGGCATGACTGATAATCTGTTGCTCTGTGTCACAATATTTAACAGTAAAATAGTTCCATGGAATTCATTCTGTCAACTGTGTATTCTGAAGAAAGAATCAGCCCCAAAAAACTTGCCCAGGAGATTATAACTTAAAAAATACATAAAAGACTGGTAAGAAACTTATTTCAGGCAAGAGGAAGAGAAAACTACTGTAAGCAGGAAGAGAGACTTCGGTGGTTGCCACTGGGACTCAACATCTTTGGGGAAGCTTATGGTCATGGGTGAGCTACCATTTGGTTATTTGAGATTTTGATTGGGCCTTGTGCTTTGGATTGCTCGACTTGTCTTGGTTTGGTTGATGAGAAAAAAAGGTACGTTTTTAGATCGAGCCCATAGTTTGAGCTGTGTTGTGGATTATTAATTCTGTAAAGGTGTTCTAGACACCAAGATTTCCCCTACTTAAAAGGGGGTGAAGTTTAGGATTGCACGCTTCGAAAGAGAAATATAATTTCCCAAGGCATTGTCCTCTGTCTAGGAGTATCAATATTAAGATAATAGGATCCCTTGAGAGCTTATTACTGTAATTTTAAATGAATTGTCATTAAATTATTAGTAGGTTGTTAAATCTTCCACCTATGAAATACGACTCTCAAGGAATAATGACTTTCCTCCAATAAATGTAACAAAAGAATATCACTTTACAAATAATTGCCTTGCTGGTAGTCTAGACAGTTTTCAAAGATGTCGCTGAACCCAGTGAATATATTTTTGGAGCCATTGTTTTAGAATTGCCTTTATTACCAGTTTATGAAAGAAAGAAGTTTTCTTTGCTTATTGTATCCCTACTCAACATTTTCTCCCAAAGTAGCGGGATGGTGATTTTGAACCAGCCTCTTTTGATTATGAAAATTCTTTGAAATAAAATATAAAATGCATTGAAAATTTTAATTATTTTAAAATTAGGAGTGTTCTTTTTATTCCTCCTCTAAAAACCTTCTAGTAAAATTGCTGTTACAGGAAGATGATCATAGTTATTGTGCGGTCTTGTTTTCTCTGATACATATTTGGGAGTGTCAAGGGAATATGCACATTTCTGTTTGAGAAATATGAGCTTAGTGCCTTGTCTGCTTATTTCCTTTTCTCTCGCTGCTTTTTTTTCCATTTTTTTTAACCAGTTTGTTCAAGTATTTCATCAAGTAACTGTTGGCTAAAACTAAGCATCTCCTATGAGAAAGATGATTTAGCATCTCCAGTTTGACCAGAGGGGGATACACTGCTGCACTTACCTGAACGTTGTTACCAGAGAACAGCTCCAGTAAAAAAACACAGGACTTGTGGCCTCCCAAGCTGACTGTTGTGAAAATGTGCGTAATCAATAATTCATCTTATCAGTGCCATGCCTTGTACAACATTGACTTTCAGGGTTGTACTGTGTTGTGGATGTTGGTTCTTTTAGCTGCCACTAAATTATTTATAATAGGTGAAGTTTAGCTTAAATAACAATCCAGACAATGTTCCAGTTGATAATTTTGACAGATCTGTACTGTTTGTGGTATGAATTTTTGGTGAAATAATTCTTCTGGGCTCATGATTAATCTGTATCTCTTGAAGCGAGGCCATTTTCACTCCAGTTAATCTGTTAAAAATGGAATTGAAATAACTGTCTTTCATTATACCTTAATGATTTCAGAAATAGTTTTACATACATCGTCCTTAAACCACCAGGTGTATATGTGGTGGTATCCCCATTTTTTAAATGAAGAAAGAAGTTCATGAAAAGATAAAGCCATTTGTTTAAGATTACAGAGTTAGGATGGGGCAGTACTGGCATGGAACCCTAGATGTCCTCTCTCTGGATAATATTCATCTACCTGTTCCTGGTGTGGCACTGCAGGATAAAGTGCTAGACTGCAAGATTGTTTGAATCGCAGGGTTGGCAGTTCAGACTCACCAGCCACTCCTCGAAAACCCTATTCAGGGTCACTATGAGTTGGAATTGACTTGTCACCCTGTACCCCAAATCCCTTTCCAATATTACTCTTTGTGCTTGAGAACCTAACTCTGTTTTCCGTGGAGAACACTTGCTTTCCCATGTGGATCTTCCACATGCACACAGAACTCTGATGTTGGATCCGCTGCACTTAATGAAATCATCCCAGTCAAGCTCATTACTCCTCATAGGCAGGGGAGGTGGCCAGGGGTATTGTCTATGTCATTGCATTGAGAGGGCTCAATCAGGCCGAATTTGAGTTCTGGAACATAGCATCCCCACTCTTCCCCTGCCATGGCTTTACATTCGGAGTCCTTTTTCAAGTAAGACTTTGTAATCTATGAACACCTGTCCCATCATGGGTCTACTAGGCTCAATGATGGCAAATTTACATCTGCATCCAGTGAAAGTTTTAGTTGGTGCAGGTGAGGACCACTGTATTGGTCTGCCTTAGCTGACAGCTCGTTCTGTAGCCTTGGTAAAACACATCAGTGAAACCGACTTTTCACCACCTTGGGCCTGTACATTGGCCCTGATGTCAACACTCCATGCACTGTCTGTGGGAGCCAGTCCGCTTTTCTTCCCCCACCTAGAACCTTGTCCGTGTGAGGCTTCCAGCTCCCTTGCTCTTTCAGCCACTGAATCCCTGTCAGGTGCCACCCTGAGTGGATTCAAGACGAGCTTACCTTTTCCCTGCCCTTCCCTTTACCTGTCTCAGCATCAGTTGTTTTCTATGAAAACAGTGGATTGGTTGGGTTTTGTGCAGGGTCTTGGGTTAGAGCCACAATGGATTTGAGGATGAATATTTTCTTTTGGTTTTCTGTATTTTGTACATTAATAATCAACAGTGGAAAGAGAGAAAAAAAAACCAACAACAACAACAACAGCAACCTGTTGCTAAAGTAAAATAGGTTGGAAAATGCACTGCTTTTCCAACTAGATAGTCTTGATTTCTGTAGAAAGAGACTGAAGTCTAGGATCCATGCATGGAAACTACTGAATTCGTTAGTATCTGTACCCTTTATTATTTAGTAGAATTATAGGGTCTTTAGCAAATCCCTGAAAGAGTGAGCATGACTCTTAAAAGAAAAGGAATTTATATTCTAAACTTCACAGAGTTGAGTCTTCAATAATATTTCACTGAGTCCTGCTGTGGTACTGTAGGATAAACAATGGATTGCTGACCGCAAGGTCGGCTGTTCAGACCCGTTGGTCATTCCTCGGAAAACCTATACGGTTGCTATGAGTCAGAACCAATATGATAGCACTAAGGAGCTCTGGTAGCATAGTGGTTACGAATCGGGCTGCTGTCTTCAGGGTCAGCAGTTCGAAACTACCAGCTGTTCCGCGGGAGAAAGATGAGGCTTTCTGCTCCCGTAAAGATTTACAGCTTCGGAAACCCTGTACGGGGTCGCTATGAGTCGGAACCGACTCCACAGCACATAACAACAACAACAACATGCTAGACAAGTCCTGGGTAGTGTAAATGGGTAACACACTTGGCTGGTAACTGAAAGGTTGACAGTTTAAGTATACCCAAAGATGTCTTGGAAGAAAGGCTTGGTGATCTACTTCTAAAAATTGAGCCATTGAAAACTCTGTGGAGCATAGTTCTTCTCTGATATATTCGGAGTTGCCATGAGTCAGAATAGACTCAAGGGCAACTGATGTGCTAGATAGGTGCTTTAATTTTGTGTTATTTCTTTGTGTTAGCATCCATTTTCATTTGGTTACAGAGCTTTTGAGGTACTCTGGAAAATGTAACTGTGGAATTTTAAGATTACTTTGCAGAACATATGACGTCGTAACAGTGTGCTGAGAGGTTGCCTTTAGTCCTCAGACTTGCTATCTTGTTAGCTTGCTTTGCTTTGTGATTAAATATTTTCAGCTCAAGTAACAGAAAATCCTGACTCAACCAGCTCAAACAATAAAGGATGTATTATGTCACCTGACAAGAAGCCTAGGAGGCAGGGTGGTTCTGGGGTTAGCTTATTCAGCAGCTTAGAGTCATCACTAGAGAGTCAGGTTCTTTGTCCCTGTTTTGTTGTGCTGTGGTCAGTGTGCTGTCTGCTCCCCTTAGAGTTGCAGAAGGGTTACAGGGGGGCCTCCTTCTTAGAAACAACCCTCAGCAGAGCACCCCTTATATCTCACAGGTCAAAACATGGGTCCCCTACTATGGGAAGGATCCATCCTGATGTAGCTCTGTACGATAATCACTGTGGACCACAAGGTCAGTTTGAACTGCAAATGGGTTGGTGGTCCAAATCCACTAGCCGCTCGTTGGAAACCCTATACAGGGATGCTGTGAGTTGGAACCAGGTTGCCGACACTTAAAAACAACAACTATGGGAGGGGGAGTCCTGGTTTGGCACTACAGGATAAGCACTGGACTGCTAACCTCTAGGTCGGTAGCTGAAATCCATCAACAGCTCTTCGGAAACCCTATACAGGGATGCTGCCAGTCGGCACTGACTGTACGGCACTTTACCACGGCCAGTACTATGGGAAGGAGAGTGGAATGGAAATAAGAACCACAGGGAGGAAGTGGGAAAACTATTGTTATAAGGATGGACTTGCAGCCTTTGAGATGAAATAAAGTCTCATTTGTTGAAAGTAAAACTGATGATTTTGTCCTATAAACCTGCACTCAACTCACAATAAAATGTTACAAAAAATTAAAAAGGGGCCCCTAGCTTTGGTGCGGCACTATGGGCTAATGCGCTGGATTGCAGTTGGCTGAACTGTAAAGTTGGCAGTTCAAGCTCACCAGCTGCTCCTCGAAAACTGTATCCAGGTTTGCTGTGGGTCAGAACCAACTTGATAGCACAAAACAACAACAACAACAACAACAACTCACCATGAGAAGGAGCTCTGGTAGCAGAAATGGTTAAGTACTCAGCTGCTAACCCAAAGGCTGTTTGAACCACCTATGGGCTGTGAGGGAGAAAGACCTGACCATCTGCTTACGTAAAGATCACAGCCTAGAAAGGCCTGTGTAGCAGTTTTACTCTTACATGGGGCCACAACGAGTCGGAGTGGATTCGATTGTGCCCAAACAGCACCACTCACACTAGACCAGTCATCCGCCTAGGGAGTGGTGTTACCACCATGATTAAGCTTGCCCACAGGGTGAACCTAAGTCACAAGAGAACGCCCAGCCAGTGTGGGAGAAAGGGGGAAAGGATGGTGGACACGCCAGACAACTCTGAATTAGTCAGGTAAGCAGAACGAAGGGATGAGAGGCCTAGAGCAGGGCTTCTCAGAGAGAAGTCCCCGGATCTGCAGAATCAGCATCTCCTGGGAACTTGTTAGATTAGCAGGTTCTCAGACCCCACCCAGACCGACTGAATCAGAAGCTCTAGGAGAGAGGCCCTTCAGGCTGTTTAATAAGCCCTCCAGGTGATGGTGATGCACCGAAGAAATCACATTTCAAAAATAGTTCCTTTTTTTTAAAAAAAAAAACAAAAAACCCCCCACCATTTATTATGTTTGCAGCTGTTGAAAACATACACAGTAACACATAGACTTGTGCAACACTTTCTCCATGTACAGTTCTGTGATGTTGATTATGTTCTTCAAGTGCTGTAGTCATTGTCTCCCTCCTTCCTTCACCACTAGCATGAACTCACTGCCCCCCCTAAGTTTCAGAGTATACTTTTATTGAAGGTTGAGTCCCGAGAGGCAGAAACAGTTTTGTCGGTAAAACATTGGGGGTAGAAGTTGGAAGATGGAGGCTATTTTTTAGCTTTGCTTACCAATTCTAGCCTGGGATTTTAGCCGACTTAGAATACATCCACATTTTCTTCATACAGTCTCAGGTTTCAGCTCACAGATCCAGTTACTCTAAAAGAGTTCTGTCATTGTGTATGGGGAGGTGGGTAACAGGCTAAACTTTAGTGTCCAACTGTTGGGGGTCCAACATACCCTAGCATGCCTGGTAAACAGGTGGGTTAGGCCACCATCAATCAGTTTCCACGGGAGAACTGAGAAACTTTCTCAGGGATAATTCATTCATTATAAGGGAAGGGAGTCTGGCAGGAAACCTTGGCTCAGTAACAAAAAGTCTCAGTTATTGGATGGGAGTGGCCATTCACAGTACAGGGTGGTGTGTGTACTCAGATCTGTCTCCTGACCCAGCCCCCTGTGGACATAGGGCTGAGTGGTTGTGTGTGTGTGTGTAGAGGAGCATTAGGAAGTAGATAAGTAAAAACTGAAAAACAATATTTTAATAAACTTTTTGCCCCAAACTAGGATGGGTGGAAGCAGCTCCCATACCTCCCACACTGAAGGGGGGACTTCCATGTCTTGCTTTTCCATCTCACTTGGCAGCAGAGCCCCCAAGTGCCCGAGTGTGGGTGTTGTACAGCAGATGTGTTGGAAGAAGTAGCAGGGGTGGTGCCCAGGGGGCAGAGTGGGGCCCTGAGGAGACAACTGGGAGCCTGAGAGAAGAAACAAACTTAGGCTGAGCCTTCCCACCCAAACCACAGTCTGGGGCTTCCCTGCGGCTCCATTGTGGTGAGCGTGGGGACTTTAGCCAGACGAAGAAAGGAGGAAGGAACCCAAATTTAAATGTGACCAGCAGGACTCATTTATGAGTCCTTGTAGGGTCCCCTCACCTCTCTTTCTGCTCCCTAAGCTCTGGGGCTCCCAGGAAATGCCTTTTTGGTCCTAGGCTGGTTAGAGCTATGCAGATCTGTTTCAATTTTGGATTGTCAGTCTCCCGGCATCAGCAGCTACAAGCCCCACAGATTGTCTGCCCAACATGTTGAATAAACCTGGTCTTTTGGTCAAATGGATATTTATTTCTAAAGTTATTTCTGAGCATATCGTGTGGGAACCTATCCAAAGGAATTCTTTTCTTTATTTGACTTACCCAAACCGTGAGTGCTGAGGGGCAAGTATTTGTGTGCATGCTTGTGCGTGTGTGTTTTCTTGTGGGAAATTAGTGGGAAGATTTTTTTAAAGACTATTGAATATATCCTGAAGCTTAATGAGAAAATAGGCAAAACCATGAAATCAAACCACATTCCTTTGATTAAAATTCAGATAAATACAGCTACTGAAACTGCCGAGAGGCTGTATGTACTGTGATGTGTGTGTGTGTGATTATCTGAGACTTGTTTCTTTACCAATTTAAAGTTAGCAAATGAATCCCTGTGAGTTGATCAGATTGCTAGAGCAGATCCCCTTGGGCCATTCGTTGGTTATGGTGGGAGAGTCCTTTGGTTGTTTCTTTGAAAATGCTTGAATCAAGATGAGTCTGGATCTGCACTCATATATTTTAGCCCAGATTTTCCCCTCATGAGACGTTTTCATAGTTTTAACCAGCATCATCCAGGTGTGTAATTGTGCTGTCTATAAGGGATAACTGCTGTTGCTGTGAATTTTAATACTTCACATTTTAGTTTGCTTTCAGGTGGATAAATGTCACACCCCAATTGCCTGTTAGTCCGACTTTCATGTAACTTAATTAGCAGATTCATGTTTTGGGAAAATCTGATTTGTGATTCTGAAATTGGTTACAGTTGGCGTAATTCATGGGTAATTACGTGTCTTCATAGTGACTTCTCTAGTCGTTAAGAGAGAGGGTAATTTGAGGTTGAAATGTGAGAATGAAAAGGAGAATGCACTTGCTCTTTAGTCCTTAATCTTTTGATCCATTTAACCTGAGTTGTAAATTCAAAGCTTCATTTTAATTTGAAAGTATGTTTAGGTAGTTGGGAAGCATTTTGATTAATTCACTACTTTTAGACCATTATGAAGGGAGGAAATTTATCTCTAAAATTTACCTGATCCCGCAAACTTCTTAAGGTCATCTTGAGTCCATTAAAGTTATGTTGCTCCTCATTGGAGGCCAGAATTCTAGGTCTGTAAAATAAGCTTACAACCTGAACAAAACCAGCACTAAAAAGCCAACAAAACTCAGCTTAGAGCCCAAGTCCTAGGTTCTGTCCTTGCCAAGTTCAGGCTACATTTTGGGCGTCTGGAATAGGGCTTCTGCAAGTACAGGTATCAAGTGACTGGGTTTCTTGTGGAATTTCAGGCCTGTCACTTAAATGAACACACAGTAGACACTATTTGCAATTTCTTTTTATTTCTGCTTTTGAATTAGGGTTAAAAGGAGAAACTGGAGGAGAGAGATGTTCCATGGGACTGAAACACGTGTAGTATTGAACTTAAAAAACAGAAGGGAAATAGAATAGGTGTAAACTAGTAAAGGAAGGAAGAGAAAACAAACATCTAGAGAGCCTGAACTGTGGGCATTATTCACTTTTTAGGGCTTTTGATCAGGTGGATGATGATTATAGGTGTTAATCATATGAAATTCAATCATCAGTCTTTTGATGTCATTGATCCATGCCAGATTTTTGGTCCTCTGTATTTATTTATGTGGTCAGTTAAAATGAATTTTACTCATATAAGTATGATTAAGGGAAAACCAAACCAAACCAATTGCTGTAGAGTTGATCCCATGTGTGCCATAGTAGAACTGTTCCAGAGGATTTTTAAATTTGATGTTTCAAAAGTAGATCTCGCTGGGTGGACCTGGACCTCTGACTTCTCAGTTGGCAGGTGAACATGTTAAGTATCTGAACCAACCAGGGACTCTGGTTTGTTTAGGGACAACTTTAATGATTTTGTCACAGTTGGTTTATTCTAGTTTGTATAACTTACGCATTTATTTTCCACATTATATAATAAAAGCCCTGTGTACAAAAAAAACCCCCCACAAAACTTTTAGCATTCAAAAGTTCTTTTGGCTATTGTATAGTTAGTAAAGGAGCTCTGGTAGTGTAGTGGTTACAAGTCGGACTGCTAGTCTCAAGGTCAGCAGTTGGAAACTACCCGCTGTTCTATGGGAGAAACATGAGGCATTTTGCTCCCAGAAACCCTATGCAGGGTTGCTATGAGTTGGAACTGACTCCAAGGCACATAACCACCACCACCACATAGTAAAATCTACAAAAGCCAGAAACTGTGAGAGCTTCCTCATCTCTGAGCTCTGGGGCTCCCAGGAAATACCTATTTGGTTTTAGACTGGTGCTCTGTAGGCTGATTTTCCACTAAAATGAGCTATAGAAAAGTAGTGAGTTTGCACTTTTCTATCAAAGGCAAAAAGTATATGAGACCCAGAAAAACGAAGCAGTCTTGTTGTGTTCCATCTCTCTCAATTTCACTGTCTTTGTTAGGTTTCCAGCTTATAGATTCCATCTTTTACAGGTTTTGACTGTAGGCAGTCTCCAATTTATGACAGGATTCCAGTGACTTCTTAGGTTGGTTCTGACTTAAGTCGAACACCTTCCTTTTTTGCTTTATTTTCATTATCTGCCTTTTATTATCAGTATTTTACAAATCCAATCTTTGGATGTCTGAGCGAGCATCTGAGAATAGCATCAGCAAATTAAGGCCTGCAATAATGCATGTAGTATATATTAATAATGACAGGGTGCACACAAAAGCACCCCTAGATGATTGAAAGTGCAATTTGTTGTAAACTGAATACATCACAAACCAGGGACCACATATATATATATATATATATATATTTTTTTTTTTTTTTTTTTTTTCCCAAAACTAATTGTTTTTGGAGCACTTTTCTTAACAGAGATTTTGAGCAATGTCAGTTTTGTATATCTATGGTGGTGTATTAAGTGCTGTTGAATCTGTTCTAATTCATAGCGATCCTGTACAGGGTTTCCATGGAGAGACGGAGGGTTTGAACTGCCTACTTTATGGTCCAGTGCTTATCCTACAATGCCACATCAAATCTCCATATACATGGTATCACATGTTAGTGCTGTGAGCTAATGAGCTGGACTACAAAGTCGCTTTGAATTGCAAGGTCAGCGGTTCAAGCACACCAGGTGCTTCTTGGAAACCCTATGCAGAGTCGCTGTGGGTAGGACGCGACTTGATGGCACTTAACAACAACAATAACAGTTTATATTATGTCAACTGTAAAATAGAAATCTGATTACAAGACTTCAGCATACTCATTATAGTAAATTAATGCTTTGCTTTTATGGTATTCATGGAAATTGAAACCTTAAAAAGTGAATTCTGTGGTGGACTTTTGGGACGTGGAATTAGGTAGAATAGGAAACCCTGAGCATTGCACTTTTCTATTCCAAACAGGGTTGAGAAGCTGAACTTGGAGGCCTTGAAACAGTGCCTTCTTAGAAACAAAATCCAATCTGTTGCTATGGAGTCGATTCCAACTTTTGGTGACCCTCTAGGCCAGAGCAGAACTGCCCATAGGGTTTTCAAGGCTGAAAGCAGACTGCCTCATCTTTCGCCCATGGAGTGACTGGTGTGGTTGAACTGCTGACCTTTCGGTTAGCAGCCAAGTGCTTAAGCACTGTGCTACCAAGGGTGATTCTTCCTGTTTGTGCAAAAGCATCGTATGAGCAAGTTCTAAAGTTGACTCTGCTTTCAACAGTTTATGTTTTAGAAGAATGTATTTCTTTTGTAACTTAAAAATTAAGTTGGAATGTTAATTTTTAAAACTAAGCTTGTTGTTGTTGTTGTTGTTGTTAAGTGCTGTTGAATTGGTTCCAAATCATAGCAATCCTGTATAGGGTTTCCATAGAATGGCTGGTGAGTGTGGACTGCCCATCTTGTGGTTCAACCGATCTTTCAGTCCAGTGCTTATCCTACAGCGCCATACCAGACTGATTTTTCTGTGTACTCGCTGAATGTTATTTTAAAGCACATTGCTCTGTGTTGTCATTTATCTTTATAACCTAGTACAGCAAATCGGATTTCGGAAACAGGGATGGTGAACTAACATTTCTTAAACACTTAACATTCCTGGTTGCTTTTTATGGTACTGACTTTTTAAATCCAGAGAACCTTCCAGGAGAAAATATCCTTATCTTCATTTACTAGTGTCTTCTGAAGCTGAGACGTGCTCTGTATTCTCTATGCCTTTGCCTCCCAAGGAGTGAGTCCCTTGGTGGAGCCAGTGGGTAACACACACTACTAAGAGAAAGAAAGGCTGCAGGTACAGTCCACCTAGACGTGTCTGGGAAAAACGACTTGGCGATCTACTTCCAAAAAATCAATCATTCACTGAAAACCCTATGGAGAAGTTCCACTCTGACACATTGGAGGTGCTATGAGTTGAAGTCAACTTCATGGCAGGTGGTTTTGCCTCTCAAGAGTTCAGTTTTTGCACAGCTACATGTTAGCAGAGACTGGATGGATGAACCCCAGCTATCAGACCAGCAGACCTTGAGTTTCTGGAATTGACAGGCACATGGTATCAATTGAAATGATTGGAAAATTCTCATTTGTTCTCATATCTTATCTTTATTCTCCCCAATTCTGAAATGAGAAGAACAGAGAAAGTAATATGGAATGACTTGATTTGTTGGTATCTTACATTTAAATGTTGTTAATTCACACAAACTGGTAAATATAATATTGTATTATGGACAGTTGACCTAAAGATTATTTAAATTTGTATTTTTAGAAAATACATAATTTAACTGTTGTTGTTATATGCTGTGGAGTTGGTTCTGACTCATAGCAACCCTGCATAGGGTTTCTGAGGCTGTAAATCTTTACGAGAGCAGGAAGCCTCATCTTTCTCCTGCGGAACAGCTGGTAAGTTTTGAACTGCTGACCGTGAGATTAGCAACCCGATTCTAATGGTTGATTAAAACAGGGTTTCTGAGGCTGTAAATCTTTACGGGAGCAGGAAGCCTCATCTTTCTCTTGCGGAACAGCTGGTAGTTTTGAACTGCTGACCGTGAGGTTAGCAGCCCGATTCTAATGGTTGATTAAAACATTCATGATGATGGTGACTTATAATTAACCTCCAGGTTTTGTTATAGATAAAATACTCATTATTAATTTTTTTTCTATTTAGTTTACCATGGATTAAAACTAGAGAGGGACTGTTGAACATTTGAATTTTAGCTAACACCTGAACAAAACATTACATTTTCTAAATTGATGAGATTTCAGTGAGAGAATTCAGAGAATATTTTCAACCTGCTTAATAAATATGCACAAAACTTTGTTCAGATCATATTTTGAGTCTCAAGGTTAGGTGTAAAGGATCTCAAATTTACCAAATTGGATTTGGGGAAAATTATTGTTCTGCTGTAATCAATGGTTAGAAGACAATATACTGGTAATAAGAAACTGGCATAAAGCATGTTATTAGAAAGTCCCTGAAGCATATTGGTTGAACTAGTAAGTTATAAATACAGTTTCTGCTCTCAAGGAATGTATGCGGTTTTAAGAAAAGGAGCAGCTGACTTTGGCTACACATAAAGTAAGGTATGTTCATGAGCAGAGTTTTTTAGTTCTTTTTACTTGTATCTTTCCTGGTTCTGTATAATTTGAATTTTGGGTGGGGAATGGAGGTGGAAATAACAGTGCAAAGTGAGGACAGAAATGGATGGTTTGAGTAGTATTAGGTAGGTAAGAAAGACACCCAGCTGGTACTATAGGTTAGGCTTTGGGCTGCTAACTACAAGGTTGGCATTCCAAACCCACCAACTACTCTGCAGGAGAAAGATGAGGCTCTCTATTTCCATAAAGACTTAAACAGTTTCAAGGCACCTCCAACGTGTCTGAGTGGAACTGCTCTGTAGGATTTTTAGTGACTGACTTTGTAGAAACAGATTGCCAGACCTTTCTTCCCAAGCACCTCTGGGTAGACTGGCACCTCTAGTCTTTCAGTTAGCAGAGTGTGTTACCTGCTGGCACCACCAAGGGACTCCTTGAGAGGCAAAGGCGTAGAGAACATATATAGGTTGCCATGAGTTGGAACAGACACAAAAGCAGTCAGTTTGGTTGGTTTCATTTAGGTGAGTAAGAAAGCAAAGGGCTGAGTTAAGGAGGAGACTCTTGATAAGGAGAAGTAGATGAAAGGAAGGAAATAAAAGACCCTGCCTGGGACCATCGATGGAGAAGAGCGAAGAGCGGAATCCTACCCAGAGAGGCGGTGAGGCCTGAGATGGAGGCAGAGAAGACGACGTCAAGAGATGGTGTAGCTGGGGACTCCGGATCAGGAGATGGAAAGGGGCTGAGGACTGTGGTGGGGGGGTGCAGGCTTACAGGGTACACCCCTTAGTTGGGTGAGGATGCATGGACGGGATGGTAACTATGCCAGTGAAATGATAGATGATGGAATGAATGTAAAGCTAATGTTCTCCCATGTAGACTATCACACAATTCACACACACACAAAAAAAGACAAAAGACAAAGTCAAGGTTCTTTTTGGCAGGAACCTGAGGTAGTTGTGGGTGGAGCTGTGAAATAAAGATGGCAAGATATAGGTGGATATGGTAATGATTACCTGAGGCAGAATGTTTTTTTCTAACCTCAAGGAATAGTAGTAACTCAGTGGTTATCACTTGAGTTTGGAGCCAGGCTGTCTGGGTTGAAATTTGTCTTCATACTTAACTGGATGATTTTTGGCAAGTTGTCAAACCTTTCTATGGCAATTTCCCCTTCTATAAAATTGTTGTTGTTGTTGTTAAGTGCTGTGGAGTCGGTTCTGACCCAAGCAACTCTGTATGGGATTTCCAAGGAGCATCTAGCCTGGTGAGCTTGTACCATCAACTTTGTG
This sequence comes from Chrysochloris asiatica, assembly GCF_000296735.1. Taxonomy (NCBI): domain Eukaryota; kingdom Metazoa; phylum Chordata; class Mammalia; order Afrosoricida; family Chrysochloridae; genus Chrysochloris; species Chrysochloris asiatica. The sequence continues at coordinate 2,655,650 of NW_006408847.1, forward strand.
GTTCAGCCGACTTTGCAATCCAGCTCATTAGCCCATAGTGCCACACCAGGTATGTATTATTAATTTTGGACTCCTGGTGTGGCACTGTAGGATCAGCACTGGACTGCGAACCCTAGGTTAGCAGTTCAAACTAACCAACTGCTCCTAGGAAACCCTGTAGAGAGAGCATCCCTATGAGTCTGAACCACTCAACAGCACTTAACAACAACATTATTATTAATCCTATGGACCTCTGAGTTGTTCTGAGGATTAAATAGCACAAGGCATTTAGAACAGTGCCTGGCACGGATGTACTCACATCTTAATTGCCATGAGATTAAGAATGATTTCCCTTGAGTTACATTTGTTGTTGTTGTTAAGTGCTGTTGACTATGTTCTGACTCATAGTGAGCCTGTATAGGGGTTCTAAGAAGCAGCTGGTGAGCTTGAACCACTGGACCTTGAAGTTCAAACAGTTTTGCAGTCTGGAGCATTAACCTACAGCGCCACACCAGGACTCCATTGAGTTACATTACCATATAACAATGAGCCGTCTTTCTCTGGTCTCCACCCCTCTCTGGCTTTCTGGAAGAACCCTTTTTAGAAATTGTTACATCTGAGAAGCCAGAACTTAGTGTGGGTTTGAATTCTGTCACTGATTAGCTTTGTGATCTTAAGCCTCAGTTTTCTCACCTGTAAAATTGGTACGAAAATAGTGCCTACATCATAGAACTGTTGTGGGAGGATAAAAAGGGTTAATACATGTTAAAAAAAAAAAAAAAAAAGTCCTTATTATACTGGAATATGCCGTTGGCAGTATATATCAAAGTGTGTGCATGCTTTGACCCGGAAATTCCACAATTAAGGGTTTCCTAAGACAACAGAGTGGTGTGTTCACAAAGATGTATCTACAGGGATGTTCATCTGTTTATTTTTGGTTAAAAAAAAAAAAAAAGGTAGAAATAGCCTAAATGTCCAACAGTATACACATAAAAATAATGTTGTAGTAAGAGTATTTGACAGAGAAAGATATTCACATGGAATTTTAGTTTAACAAAAGGAAAAAGAATCACACAGTCTGGGGAAAATCAGTCTAAAATACCTAGTTTTTGTTTGGTAGTGAGATCCATGCTATTTTAGTTTTTCTCATTTTACTTTTGGTATGTTAGAAAATAAGACGTCTCAAAGTTAAGACTTGAGATAACTCAATGAGGAAAGAAAACAGACATATAGAAATAACAAATTATAATATGTGTTATAGAAGCTTTATGTACTGAAGAAGGAGTCCTGGGGGCATATTGGTTAAGTGCTTAGCTGTTTGCAATTTGAACCTACCTGGTGGTTCTGGGGGAGAAATATTTGGCCATCAGGTCCTGTGTTGATTCTGGTTGGGGGAAAGAGGCAGTTCTCCACTGTCAGAGCCTAAATTAACTAGCCAGCATCTAACAACAATGAGCAATGTACTGAGTTTTGTAAAACCTGAGGGCTTGTTCCGCTGAGGTGGTTTGCATAAAGCTATCTCTTGTGTGTAAGGTCGCATGAATCGGTACTGGCTCCACATCACTTAACAACAATAATCTCACCTAAGGAACCCTGGGAGTGTAGTGGTTTCATGTTGGCCTGCTAACTGCAAGGTCAGCAGTTTGAATCTACCAGCAGCTCTTCGGGAGAAAGATGAAGCTTTCTGGTCCCATAAAGATTTATAGCCTCGGAAACCCTATACAGGGTGAGTTGTCTTTTTGCAAATGAGACGTGATTTTTAAGGCCTTGCATATAAATTAGAAAAAGGCAGTTTTTAACAGGAGTTTGGAATGGTTGTAAGAGATCCTACCAGTGGAGTTTTTCTCTCACTCCTATCCATGGCCCCTCAGGAAAGTTCTGTTAAGAGAGCTGACACCAGCAGTGTTAGCCCGAACAGCTACCCTGAGAGAGGTGGAGTGGGCATCCTGGGTCCCTGCTTTGCTAGGTATTCACCCTTTAGTTGGCCCAGGCTGGTGTGTGTGTTGTATGTTATCTTGAAAAAGGGCAGTAGCTATTTACTAAACAAGTATGGAATGGTTTCAGCATATTAACAGGATGTACTCTGGTAGCGTAGTGGCTACGAATCGGGCTGCAAATCACAAGGTCAGCAGTTCGAAACTACCACCTGTTCCATGGGAGAAAGATGAGGCTGTGATTCTAAATGGGATTCTCTTAAATAACCACCTTTCTGATTTTTGGATACATCAACCTGGCTTGGCATTCAAAGGTCTCACTGGCACTCTAGGAATTTATCTTTGGACCTCTTTTCCTTAAGCACTTGTGGCTGGCTGGCTGGCTGTGTACCGTGAAGTTGGTTCCGACTCGTAGCGACCCTGTACAGTGTTTCCAAAGAGCAACAGGTAAGTTTGAACTGCTGACCTTGTGGTTCAAACTGACTTTGCAGTCCAGCGCATTAACCCACAGTGCCACACCAAAAATCCAAAGATAATTATAGGGCTCCTCTGTTGCACTGGGGGTGGGGAAGCCCAAAGACCCACTGAGGCAAAGGAAGAGCAACCTTTCAATTGTCCCTACCCCTGTCATATTGGAGTGGGAAGACCAGACTCCCCAACCCTAAGGTTGTTCTGTATAGTTTTACCAGAGAATGATTTAGGATTGGGTGTTGTTTATGAAGACACTTCTGAAGGGATGTTATCTTAGAACTTCCGGGCGAGTTTCTCTCTAAAACACACCAGTGGGGAGATGATATTGAGGCCATCAGTGAGCTCCTGGGTCAGCCTGTACAGGAACCGTACTGCCATGTGAGGATAACTCTAATATAAGGTATTCTGAGGTAGACCTTATGTGGTTAGATGCTGAAAACATCCTGTTTACACCTGTGTTTTAGGTTTCCTCTTTGATTCCTGAGATAAACCCCTGAGGAAAACTGTGGCTCTCCCATTCAGTTGGCGACATCTTCCTTGATAGGACATCTGCCATTGAAGCATTTTGATTAAATTAAAACTTAACCTTTTTATGTTCATATTCTTTAAGACATTTTCAGAAACCTAGTCAAAGTATTTTTCATGTTACCATTTGAATCACCTGGGCTTTCTGTGTCTTCTGGTGCCTTTCTTCTGCCCTAATCTGGAAAAACTGCCAAATCACATATATGTCAAAACTACAGAGAATCATGGTTCAGCTAAGTTGACATATGCTTTGGAAACACAGTTCAAGCCATGGCAGTCCTTAAATCGTTTTTCCTTTTGTTACATAAAATTTCAAAACTAAATTAGAAATAATTGTTCAGTGAGCACCCAAATATCTACCTAAACTTAGCTTCTGGTAACATCATTAAAATTTTTGATAGCAGAGACTAGTGTGTAAGCGTTTCAAGGCTTTTGGGAAAATATAGATAGATATTATGTCGCCTTCTCTGACCTTTTATTTAGTCCGAGCTCCTCTTCAGTCTGCCTGCTGTTCTCTGAGTTGATGTAAGTTTGAGGAAACTTGTAGGAGATGAGGTAGGAGATTGGAAATTGAGAGTCTTAACTTTATTCACAAACATTGCTGAGTGGACCCTGAACAGCCAGCGCTTTTGAGGAATCCTGTGCAGGATGTCTTTTCTCTTCAGCCCATTGGTCTTGTGCCCTCTGAAGGTAAAGATACCATGAGGGCTGAGCCCTCTCCTGATGAGAACTCTCCCTAGAAGCCCACTTTGAGCAGAGAAGCAAGGATTGTAGCAGCAGAGCCAAGGAGGGCTGGGGCCAGCTTTCCCTGCGCTCTCCCACTCATTTCCGGTTTGCTGTTTAATTTGATATCCTGGAACATGTGTTTTAGTGAATTGGTTCGTAATATATTTTTTGCAGGATTCTGGAACAGGGGCTGCACATTCTTTAGTACAACATGCATGGATAATTGCGTTGTGTGTATGTACACATGAGTACGTGTGTTTTTGGAGGTGAGTAAGGAAGCAGGGCAGAGTTCTTACAAGCGCTTTCTTCACAGGATGTAAAATGTTTTTCCCCCTTGATTTTTATGCCTGCACTCTGGCAAGTGTGAACAATGAGGAGTTGAGATCCTGTTGCCTTTTGGGTCCCCAGGGTTTTCTCACTTAGTCCTTCTGAAAAAGGCTGGGCTTCCCAGTTGTCCTCATCTTTTTCCGTTTCAGTCACTTTGGAAACTAGTAGTTGGGAGCTGGAAATCGAGACGATATTATTTAGAAGTTTATGCAACATATGCAAAAGAGAGTCTTTTCCAAACTTTGCAGCTATATCAACTTAGAGCTTTGCCAGCAACCTTTCTTGGAAAAAAAACAAACCCACTGGAATGAAGAGAAACCTCACCACACTGCATAGCATAGCCAGTTCTGCAATTGTAGTATTGAAGGCTGGAATTGTGGAAAGCTTTACCAGAACTTCATTATTAATGTTTGTTTTTGTTTTCCTTTTCCTGGAGTTTATTTAGTCTTAAGTAGAGAACTTGGGCTGACTCTGATTTTTCCAGAGCCTCTAGATTGGCGTATCTTCGACACAACCCATTCTTTTTTCCTTCTATTAGTATTTAGGGGTGGGGCCCAGCCAGGCCTGAACTCACTGTCTCAGGATTCTAACGCTCTGCCTTTTGTCTGTAACCACTAATCCTGAACAGTCAGTTCCCCAGGAGGGATTCCAGTACTGTCTTCGGAAGCAAAACTGAACACATTCATTCCCTTAGAGCAGGCAGCTTTTCACAGATTTGGACATAGTTAACCAATTCTCATCTATAGGTTGGTTTTTTTGTTTGTTTTTAAAAGCTTCTCTAGACTAAATTATTTCTAAAAAATTTCAGTGTTAATATTAACGTGTTCAAAACTTTAGTTGAATTTTGAATGGTGCAGTATGTAGTGAATCCTTCTTTTTGTATGGATTTTACTTATTTTAATGAAACCTAAGATTTTATTGGACTCCTGGTGTTGTGGTGTTGTAGAATGAGCACTGGACTGTGAACCACAAGGTTGGCGGTTCAAACCCACCAGCTGTTCCTTGGAAGGAAATCCTGTTACAGAGTCCCTCTGAGTCGGAATCAACTCTGTAACAACAGCAAACATTTTATTAACACTTCTAGTAGTCTCTTTCTGTTTTGGACCATGTTGATTTTATAGCCCGAAAAATTATCAGGCCTATTTCTTTTTCTAACAGGACTTGTTACTAAGTTCACTTTCTCAGTCTGTTGTTGTCAGTATGTTGTTATTGTTGTTAAGTGCTTTTGAGCCATAGCAACCCTGTATAGAGTTTCCAAGGAGCGGCATGGTGGATTTGAACAGCCAGCCCTTCTATCCAAACCAACCTTGCAGTCTGGTGTTTATCCTACAGCATCACACCAGGACTCCTCAGTATACACTTAGTAATCTTTGGGCAAAGCTAACAGCAACAACAACAACAAAAAGCCCCATACGTTTATATTTTGTTTTGTTCAAGTTTCATTTTGGTTTGTAAATATTTAGCTTGATGAAGGTAAAGAAAAATAACACACACATACAACCCTCGTTTTTGCTTCCTAATTGTGAATATTGGTTGTTGAATGACCATATGACTTGAGCTTCTCTGCCTCCCCAGGCCCCATTTAATATGATATGATGGGAACTTAAAAGGTAGAAAAGCCCATAGTGAAGAGGTACTGGGGAGAGGAAATATCAACTGAGAGAGAGAGATTTCAAAAAAAATTCTGGAACTTAGAAAATGGGTAGCGATGAAGACCGAGACAAATCTTCCACATGAACGAGAAAGCCTAAGAGAGTGCACTGAGTACCCTGCACAGACAATGGAAAGACTCACACTGAGCATACTGTGGAGTTTCAGAACAAGAATAAAGAGAAGATTCTCAAGGATTCCCAGGTAGTGGTGGCAGGAAACAGGTCACTATTAAAGAAACCACAGTGGGCCTTCTTGTCACACCACATTGGATATTCTAACTGAGGAATTGGGCCTTGTGTGATACCTACCTCACTGGGTTGTTGTGAGATTTAAATAAGTAAATAATGCATGTAAAGCACCTCTACTGTATTAGATGTCATGATAAAAACTCTCAGGGCTGACTGTACGTGTATTACCACTATTATTCATATCATCCCTGCTGTTACTATGACAATGAAGAAATGGATCACTTATCATGAGACAGAAAACCCAGTGGCATAAACAAGATATAAATAGATTAAAGAGGTTTAAGGTTATCTCTAGACTCCTTATCTGAGAAAGCAGTGGGTAGGCCAGGGCTCATGTGATAATTCCATGATCATCAGACTGATGACTCCGTCTGTCTTGTTATTCCATCATCATCCTTAGCTGTCTCCTACTCTGCTGGACATGTAGGATCTTGTTCATCTCTTCTTCAGGAGGAAGGAGCTGAAGTAGCACCCCCATCCCTTCCCAATAAGGTCACTTCCTAGATGTAGCTCACAACATTTCTATATTCATCTTAGTGTCCCACATCTCAGCTGCAAGGTAGGCTGATTCTAGACAACCACGCCTCTTGCTAAGAATTTCTTCAGCTAGAGAAAGAAAAAGAAATTCCCTAGAGACAGGAAAACAGCTATTGGCATTCTCTTTGTCACGATAAGCCTTTGTTTATCAGCACACTAGATTCTAAGCTCATGGGATATAAAATGTATCACCTATTTGGTTGGTTGGTACTGACTCACAGCAACCCCCATGTAGGGTTTCCAAGGAGCAGCTGGTGGATTTGAACTGCCGACCCTACAGGGTCATACTAAGAGTTCCTATTGGATGATTATCACAGATATGTTGCTTGACCTAGTAATTTTTACTTTGGTGGAATTATTATGTATTAATAATAATTAATACATCTACTAGTTATTCCATAAGAGAAAGATGAGGCTTTCTACTCCTGTAAAAGTTTACAGCCTCAGAAACCCTGTATAGGATCACTACAAGTTGGAACCAACTTGATAGCACACAGCCACCACCACCAAACCACTAGAGTTTTCAGTATGGTTGAAAGTGCATTTAAATGGGCTTTTCTAAAGAAGTTCAATTTGACATTTGTTTCGTGAGACTGGCATTAGTCACATTAGATTTTAATGAGATAATTCATGGAGAGGTTGCTTTGACTATTAGAGGATGCTTACAGAACTTGGTTAAACGTTTATAGCTTCTTGTTATATGATCTCTTTGCCCTAGGAGTGCTAGAATTCTTGATGGTTTCTCCTGGGAAAGCTACAACTTAAAATTTTCACAGTATTCTGTTCTACTTGGAGGGTAGTTTATGGGGTCTGTGACCCTATTCCTAGATATGAAATTGCTGGAAAACCAACTGCTGCAAAGTCTCAGCTGTGGGATCCTTGTTTCCTGCTCTTCTGACTGTGTTTACTTTTATTGACCCAAATACTCGATATTTATTTTTAGCTGGAAAAACTCAGAGCTGTCTAAAGGTTGATCTTAAATGCTATAGATTGCATTTTAAGACAAACAAAGCCATAATATCAGTCTCTCACACTTCACTTGGATAGTGTTTTCACACTTGGCACATTTCCTAAGGACCATAATACTTACTGAGGTGCATAGGTCATATTGTCTTCATGGCAACTTTGTAATTCATGTTTCTTATATCCATTTTCAGAACACAAGCATTTTCACATTTTAGAAATTTGGTTATCATGTTTTGCCCCTGGAATGTAACATAGCTTATTTTTACTATTGTCTGAACTAGGACACGATTAACCATTTTAGATAGGATGAATGGGCATGATTAAAATTGTTGCCACGGAGTTGACGTCAACTCACAGTGACGCTGTAGGACAGAGTAGAACTGCCCCATTGCCCCATAGGAGTTCCAAGGCTGTAAATCTTTATGGAAGCAGATTGTCTCATCTTTGTCCCATAGAGCAGCTCTTGGCTTCAAACGGCTGACCTTCCAGTTAGCAGCCTGATTGTTTTAAACCATTATGCTACCAGGGCTCCTGGGACATGGCTAAATGGCATAGTATTAGACAGATATTTAGAATATACAAAATCCATAGATTCTGTGTGTGAATTACTGCCTTTTTCAAATTTAATCATTATATGACATTTTGTTTAAACAATTAGGATGTAGCTTTGACATATCTTTTTGGGTATAATGTGGGATCACATGAAATATTAATAGTTAAGGAAGAACACTGAGTATATATTAAATTGGTAGCTTACTTCTGCTTTGTGGCTGGAGTTGGCACTCCAGGAGACAGAGGACCTGGGTCCTGCAGCTTTGTGATGTTACTTTTATTTGGGCCATGTGATTTACCTTTGAGTTTGTTTCATCACAAGCAAAATGAAGGTGATGTCTGCTTTGCTAGTCTCACTGCAAGAAAGTAATGAGATCGTGATTATGGAAGTGCTTGGAAAGTTATTAAAGGTCAGGAAAATGTAACATGACGGTAAGCAAATGTTAGAATTGCGATTAGAAGCAAATCTTTAAGTGACTATGGAAAGAAAGAAAAAATAATTATAAAATCTCATTATACTTTGGGTATTCAGTATATATTGAAATCATCCATTCTTTTAAATGTTTAGTAGATGTGCTTTATCCTATGCAATAGAAAAATTGATCTATTTGAATGGTAATTAGTTTGTCTATGAGTTGTAATATTAATTTTTTCAATATGTGATATTGTTGTTTTTAATAATGCAACCCATAGAACTAGCAAAATGTTATGATTCCTTTAACTAGGCTGTCAGAGAAACACTTTCCCCATAAACTAATGATACTTAGGATATTTGAAAAATAGAATCCTTGACTTTCTTATCTTCATCCCTTTTACCACTAACCACACACCATGGTCAAAGGGTGGATGCACTCACTTAAAGCTCAGCTTGTTTTTCCAGGGTGACCAGCCTGGCTGACTATGAATAATAGCAGAGGTTTTAATGTCCCAGGAGAGCAGGTGGGAGGAGAGGATAAGGTTGATTAGGCACAAACTATGTTGTTGTTAAGTGTGGGCGAGTCGGTTCCAAATCATGGTGACCATCAGGTGGCTCGTGGATTTGAACTGCTGACTTTGTGGTTAGCAGTCCAGTGCTAATTGTACAGCACCACATCAGGATTATAGGTACAAATTATGGGGGTATAGAATAAGTGTTTGGGAACCTTGTTGTTGTTAAGTGTCCTCGAGTCGGTTCCGACCCTTAGCGACCCTGAACAGGGTTTCCAAGGCTGTAAATCTTTACGGGCGCAGAAAGCCTCATCTTTCTCCCGCGGAGCAGCTGATAGTTTTGAACTGCTGACCTTGCAGTTCGCAGCCCGATTTGTAACCACTTCGCTACCAGAGCTCCTTTGGGAACCTTAGTGAGAGGATAAATACAGGTCACGTGTGCTTTGTGTCCATAAATATTTGCGGTGTAATACTGCTCCCAAACTCAAAAGTGTCAACTCATTTTTTGACTCTAATGTGAATGTGTACATGTTTGTGTGTCATTTGAATTAGAATTTAAAAGCACATTGTTAAAGGGGAAAATGAAATATAAGTCATGATTCTCAGAAATCAGCTTTGCATTCTATTTGGGAAACAAGTTATAGTCTATGACACATTAAGGATATATATAGGGCACTACTATGGTGTGGTGCTGTGGGTTACTGAGCTGGACTGCAAAGTCGGTTTGAACCACAAGGTTGGTGGTTCAAGCTCACCAGTCACTCCTTAGAAACCCTTATACAGAGTTGCTGTGAGTTGGAACCAACTCGACGGCACTCAACAACAACAAAATGTCTCAGCAGCTGAAATATATTGGGCCGTAAGTGTATTAGAATTTAGAAAATGGTAGTTATTTTGGGGTTAGAAGAAAGGGAGTTGTGAAATAAGCAGGACAGATCTCGAGAGAAGCTGAAGACTTGGAAATGAGTATGGTTTGCCCAGCAGTTGTCAAGGAGACTGTGTGGACAGAGCAGAGGACATACTTTGTTGTATTGAACATAAATCTCATCGATGTATGGTACCAGATATGATAGCCTATAGAATCAGAACTTTTCCCTGAAGTAAGAGGAATACTAGAGAAAGTGTTTCATGTAGAAGACTGGCAAAGAAGAGACAATTTATGTATAATTGGGCTGTGAAGACGAAAACCAAAATAGTTGAGTGGAAATAATTTCTTTTTCTTAACTTTTTATTGTGAATTGAATGAAGGTTTACAGAGCATATCATCAGTTTTATATTCAACAAATCATATGCTTTGCTTCATTATGGAACTAATTCTTAAAACTAAAATCCAAGAAAGCTTTCTGAAAATAAAAGAAAACCTGACTATACATATTGGAAGAGCCTGTACTGTACCTGGAGGGAGCCCTTGTAGCATGGTGGTTAAGCATTGGGCTTCTAACTGCAAGGTCAGCTGAACCTACCAGCTGCTCCATAGGAGAAAAGATGAGACTTTCTGCTCCCGAAAGATTTAATAGGATTAAATCGGAAACCTTAAATAGGATTGTTATGAGTTAGAACTGACTCAACGGCATACCATACCGCCACCATACCTGGGGAAATTGACCCTAAATGATCAGTTCTCATAATATGTTCTAGTAAAATTGTTAGTTGTCAAAGATGAATAAATTAATCCTAAAGCACTCAGTGAAAACAGAATAATTTATAAGGGCAAAATAATATGATAAGATTCCCATTTCTTAGAATGACATGCAAAGAAAAACAACCATGAAGCAACATTTATACAAGGTCTTAAAGAAAGTGTCAGATAAGGATTTTGTATCTCATTAAGCTGCCCTATCAAGTATCAAGACTAGAAAAACTTTAAATATATAAACCTGGGCAGAATTCTTTTCTTTTCAGCCCTTGTTGAGAAATCTTGTAGAGAAAAAGCTTCATTCAACAAAGAAATGAGAGGGTAAACTTCAGCAAAATGACTGATGGTAAACTCATAATACTTTATTTACAGATATCAGATAGAAGCAGAGGTGCAGAAAGGGTAGGAAGATGTAAACCTCTCCTGCATTAATAAATGGAAGCTCTTGGAGGTAGTTTGCTGTTGCAGTTAAGGTTCTCTAGAAGCAAATGCTGAGACAGAGTTTGGTGTTCAGGATGTTTTTTAAGGATTAGCACCTATGGAAAGGAGAGGGCAGAAGCAATTTTAGGCAGAGGGAGAAGTTTAGACTGCAGTGTAGACCTGCAGAGCCTTGACCAATGTCACAGTGAGCTTAGGAGTGTTTATGGCCTATCAGAGATGTTCAGCATTGGGCTTAATGGCTAGGCTTTTATATCACTGTCTTGATCAGTCATTAGATGTGAACCAGTATGTTTTTGAGTAGGTGGTTATTTACTGGAGGCAAACCTTGAAGGAACATGACATCTAGAGGCAACAGAAAGGAGACCTGGAGTGTCACCCTTGTGGTGTAGTGAGTTATAACACTGGACTGCAATTTTGGTGGTTCTAACCCACCAGTCCCTCTGGGGGGAAAACGATTAGGCTGTCTGCTCCAATTAAGATTTTTTTTTTTTTTCCCTCCTTTCTCTCCCCCTCCAGTGTCTTGTAGGGGTATGCCAGGGAAACCAAAATTCAAAAGACAGCCAAGCATCTTAACATTATTCCCCCCTTTTCCCCATTCCAACCATGTCTCAATTTCCCATTAAGATTTAGTCTCAGAAGCCTAAAGGATCAGTTCTACTGTGCCCTGTAAAGTCACTAAGAGTTGGAATTAACTCGATGGCAGAGGGTTTGGTTATTTTGATTATGGAAAAAGATCCATTCTTGGGGAGATCAGGGTAGCACATTTCCATGTCCTCCATGCTTACTTTTTCTTTAGTAGAATGAAGATTATGGTAAAAGTAATGTTTCTTATAGTTACCGTTGTTGTTGTTTTTAAATACTGTTATTGTTGTTCAGTTCTGACTCATAGTAACCCTGTATAGGGTTTCTGAGGGGTGACTCGTGGGTTTGAACTGCCAACCTTGCAGTTAACAGTCCAGTGCTTATCCTACAGTGCCACATCAAGGGTGTACAGGTAGTTGTCAACTAGATGGTGTTCTCGTCTGATGATTACATTGTAAATCAGTTCTGTTGTAAGTTGAATGGTTTCTTTTTCTTTTTTAAGTTTTCTTTATTACCATTATCTTTATAAACCATAACATTGAATTCATAACAAATGAACAGCTGAGAACTACAGCATCAGCAAATTACATGCATCAACATCATGTATAGTTGTTGTTGTTAAGTGC